>NC_091950.1:220760249-220915584 GCF_031021105.1 Erythrolamprus reginae
GTGTTCTGTCTGGGTCCCCCCCAGACGCCAACACCAACCAAAAAGAGTATCCAGACACACTGGTAAAAAGCAAAGGCAGTTTATATACTTGAAAGCAAACACAGGTAACAAAAATTGTTCTTACAGACAGGAACACTATTTATTTTATTTATTTATTACTTAGATTTGTATGCCGCCCCTCTCCGAAGACTATGAAGCTTCACAGAGGTTTCACGAAGGCCAGGCAATAAAACAGGATTCTTGCTGGCAAAAACAACGCTGGAGATAATAAAACCCACGCCTCCCCCCAAGTCTTCCAGACTTCTAGGCCACAATCCAAGATCAGAGATGCCAAGAATCGAAGCAAGGTCACAGGACTCCCAGTTGATAACTCTCCACAAGACTGTAAGGGCGGGCCTGCCTTTTCAACCCTGCTGAGGAGAACCACACCCAAACCCAGCTGTTGCCAATTCAGGGATGGAAATACCTTTCTAATTGGCCCCTTCTTTGAGCTGCACGTCTCTGCCTCATGTCTATTATAGCCTGTGTGTCTTCATCCAATGAATCCAGGCTACTAGCTGGGGAGAGCCCCCCCCCGGGGTCTCAGGCTGCTCTCCCTCCTCCTCTTCCTGATGTTCAAGTTTCAAGTTTCAAGTTTAATCAGATTTGTATGCCGCCCCTCTCCGCAGACTCGGGGCGGCTCACAGCAATAGCAATACAATGTAAGACAAATCCAATATTTAAATTACTTTTTTAAAAAAAAACACCACAAATTAAAACCAATCATACACACTAGCGTACCATGCATAAATTTTATAAGCCTAGGGGGAAGGAACATGTCAATTCCCCCATGCCTGATGACAGAGGTGGGTTTTAAGGAGCTTACGAAAGGCTAGGAGGGTGGGGGCAACTCTGATATCTGGGGGGAGTTGGTTCCAAAGGGGCCGCCACAGAGAAGGCTCTTCCCCTGGGTCCCGCCAAACGACATTGTTTAGTTGACGGGACCCGGAGAAGGCCAACTCTGTGGGACATAACTGGTCACTGGGATTCGTGCGGCAGAAGGCGGTCCCGGAGATATTCTGGTCCAGTGCCATGAAGGGCTTTATAGGTCATAACCAACACTTTGAATTGTGACCGGAAACTGATCGGCAACCAATGCAGACTGCGGAGTGTTGGTGTGACATGGGCAAATTTAGGAAAGCCCATGATAGCTCTTGCAGCTGCATTCTGCACGATCTGAAGTTTCCGAACACTTTTCAAAGGTAGCCCCATGTAGAGAGCATTACAGTAGTCGAGCCTCGAGGTGATGAGGGCATGAGTGACTGTGAGCAGTGACTCCCGGTCCAAATAGGGCCGCAACTGGTGCACCAGGCGAACCTGGGCAAACGCCCCCCTCGCCACAGCTGAAAGATGTTTCTCTAATGTGAGCTGTGGATCGAGGAGGACGCCCAAGTTGCGAACCCTCTCTGAGGGGGTTAGTGACTCCCCCCCCCCGGGTGATGGACGGACAGATGGAATTGTCCTTGGGAGGCAAAACCCACAGCCACTCCATCTTATCCAGGTTGAGCTTGAGTCTGTTGACACCCATCCAGACCCCAACAGCCTCCAGGCACTGGCACATCACTTCCACTGCTTCGCCGACTGGACAAGGGGTGGAGATGTAAAGCTGGGTATCATCTGCATACTGATGATACTCACCCCATGCCCTTGGATGATCTCACCCAGCGGTTTCATGGAGATATTAAATAGTAGGGGGGAGAGGACCGACCCCTGAGGCACCCCACAAGGGAGTAACCTAGAGGTCGACCTCTGATCCCCCACTAACACCGACTGCAACCGACCAGAGAGGTAGGAAGAGAACCACTGAAGGACAGTGCCTCCCACTCCCAACCCCTCCAGCCGGCGCAGAAGGATACCATGGTCGATGGTATCGAAAGCCGCTGTTCCTCTCCCCCGTCTGCCTGGCCCTCCCCCTCCTGTTCACTGTCCTCCTCCTCTGGGCATGGATCCAGCAGAGCTCCAGCCGGTCCCTGAGGAGCCTCAGGCTGAATCACAACAGGCAGGGAGGTTGTGTTTATACTATTGGCAGCACAGCCATATTGCCATTTCTTGCCCACAGATTCAGGAACCCGTGGCACATTGGTTCCTGATCCTGTGACTCAAACCCAGTCCATTTTGTCAGGAAACAGCTTGATCCTGGCATAGTGGAAATGCTGGGTCAGGCATGTACCAAAACAGAATCTTGGCCTGCTGAGGTAGATGCTGGACCCCCATGGCATTTGAATCTGGACTTCATAGACAACTGGTCCATGGGGGTGCAAGCGCATACATTGTGGAATCAGAAGTGACCACGAACTTTAGGGATGAGGCATTCGGTCATTATGTCCATGAACCTTCCTCCGGTGCTAGAGACAATTGATGGCTGGGTTCTGTTGTCGGGACCAATCAACCAGTGCAATTGGCTATAGGACAGAATGAAGAGGCTTTTGCATTACAGCAGGTCTCCATTTGCCGTTGGTGCTAGGTCTGCCATGGCTGCAGACTCATAACCCTTGTATCGTGTGGTTTCAGAACTTTATTTTGTTCTCCAGCCTGCAATGTTTTCTGTCGGGCTCTCTGGTAAACTCCTCCCAAAAATTCACAGGTACAAATTTCAGACACACACATGTTTGAAAATTGAAAACAATGTTCTTTATAATGAAAATTCACTTAAACTAAGCCCTCTTTTGGTATAGCAAAGAGCACTTGTCTCCAAACAAACTGGTAATTTGTACAAGTCCCTTATCAGTTCTGTGATACTTAGCTTGCAGCTGTGAGGCAATTCACAGTCCTTCTTCTTTCACAAAGTGAAACACACTTTGCTCTGGTTTAGTTTCAAAGCGGGGGAAAATCAACACACAAAAGGTCAAATGCAGCAAAGCAGGCATGAAACACAACGATCAGATAATCCTCCTCAATGGCCAAACCCACAGGCTGCTATTTATAGCAGCCTCAATAATTACGACAGCCCCACCCAACCACAGGTGGCCTCATTTTCTTTGATAATAATCTCTCAGTTGTTGCCTATGCATTGCTCTACGCATGCGTGGCTATATCATTAACTCTTGTTCTGAATCCAAGGAGGAGCTAGATAATAGATCTTCTTCTGAGCTGTCTGCCACACTCTCCTCCTCCCTGTCACTCATGTCTTCTTGGTCAGAGGAGCCTTCATCAGCATATTCCACCGGGGGCAAAACAGGCCTGCAGCATGTGGATGTCTCCCCCACATCCACAGTCCTTGGGGCAAGAGCTGGGCCAGAGCTAACCACAACACAATGCGTTGACCATATCCACCAAATCTGTGCAAGTGCAATTGTTCGCTGCAATTGGAGCTGCAAATCCGACTTAGCGAATTTCACCAATGTCCTTAGTGAGGCCGAGGCAGATCAGTTGCCCCCGCACTGATCTGCCCAATTGATCTGCTTCCAAAAGCTCTGCTTCCTGTTATGTGCATCTACTCCGTTTCTGAATCTGAATTGGCGGCATTAAAAGACTTCATTGATAAGAATCTGACCCAGAGTTTTATTCAGCTTTCCCAATCATCCCTATCAGCTCCAGTCCTATTTGTCAAGAAAAAGTCAGGAGAGTTGCATCTGTGTTGCATTACAGAAAACTTAAACTATAATGGTGAACAGATATCTTTTGCCACTCATCCTGGAACTTATGTAGATGCTTCAGTTGGCAACCATTTTCATCAAACTGGATCTGTGAGGCACCTACAATTTGGTGCATATACATGAGGGTAATGAATAATGAATGGAAGACGGCATTTGGTATGGCCACTTTGAATACATAGTCATACCATTCAGATTAACCAACACTCCAGCAGTGTTCCAGCATTTCATGAATGCTGGACCAGTTTGTCTGAATGACATTTTGATTTACTCCCCCTTCCCAAAGTGCCACAACCAATATCTCCACCAAGTATTACAGAGTCTGCAGTAGCACCATCTTTATGCCAAGTTGGAGAAATACCAGTTTACCATAGAGTTTCTAGGTCACCTCATTTCTCCACAAGGCATATCCATGGACCCTGGCAAGATCAAGGCTTTAAGAATGTGGCAGCCCCCTCACAGAGTCAAAGACATCCAACATCTCCTAGGATTTGTGAACTATTGGTCATTTATCCTGAGATTTCCACTCTGACCGTGCCCCTTACCCGGCTCCTTCAGAAAAAAGTCATGTTCCAGTGGGGCAATCAAGAACAGCAGGCAGAAGCCTATAAAGAACAGACTGACAAGCATCAATCAATCCAGCTCCCCTTCTGAGTGGGTTCTCTTGTCCACTAAATACATCCGATTAAGAATGCCCAACAAGGACCAAACAATTAGGATCAAAATTTCTTAGTAAGCTAGAAACTAATGTTAATCCATCACAACCAGATGGATTACTAACCAGTTGGCTGACTAACTGCATTCAACAAGTAGTCCTCAATGGGTCTAAGTCCACATGGAGAGAAGTAAACAGTGGGGTACCATAAGGTTCCATCCTAGGCCCAATATTTTTAATATCTTCATACATGACCTAGATGAGGGAATAGCAGGAGAAGTAACCAAATTTGCAGATTGTACCAAGGGTATTTTCTAGGGTATTTTGTACTGGTGGAAGTAGAAAATACCCTAGAAGACAGACTCAGAATCCAGAGGGACCTCAACAGACTCAACACTGGGCCCAAATAAATGAAATGAAATTCAACATGGAGAAAAGTAAAATTCTACACCTAGGTAAAAAGAATCAAAAATACTCATACAAACTGAGCAAAACCACACTCAATAGCAGTGGCTGTGAGAGGGATATCAGAGTCTTGGTAGACAACCAGCTAGATATGAGTTAGCAGCATGCAGCAGCAGCCAAAAAGGCCAACACAGTTCTGAGCTACATAAATAGAGGGATACAATCAAGGACTGGAGAGTTACTAGTACTACTCTATAAAGCTTTTTTCAGACCACACCTAGAGTACTGCATCCAGTTTTGGTCACCACACTACAAAAAAGGACATTGAAACTAGAGAAAGTGCAGAGAAGAGCAACTACGATGATTAGGGGACTGGAAACTATAACATACAAAAAGCAGTTGCAGGAACTGTGCATGGGCAGTCTAGTGAAGAGAAGGACCAGGGGGAACGTGATAGCAGTATTCCAATATTTTAGGGCTGCCACAGAGAAAATATATCAGGCTATTTTCCAAGGCATCGGAAGGTCAGACAAGGAATAATTGATGGAAGCTGACCGAGAAGAAATTCAACCTGGAAATAAGGAGAAACTTTCTGACGGTGAGAATGATCAACCAGTGGAACAGCTTGCTTGCAGAGGTTGTGAGAGCTTCAACACTTGAGACTTTCAAAGGGAGATTGGGCTGCCATTTGTCCAAAATGGCCTAGGGAATGGGGAGTTGGACTAGATGACCTAAAAGGTCCCTTCCAACTCTTAACAATCTATAATTATGTTATATATTTTATTTTTGCTTCTGATTAAAAAAATGAAACTTTGACTTTCATTTTGCCAATTAAATAGATTTGTTGTTACAGAAATTGCTAGTTATATAATATTAACAATTGATTCTGTAATGTTCTAACAGCTTTAGTTGTAGTTGCCTGTATTGTTTGTTTAGTATTTGATGCAGTACTGTACTTTTAAAAAGTCAGAAGTCAACATTTCTTTCTTTCTTGCCTTGTACCTCATATTTTCTTTCTTTAAGCATTCATTTCTAGGTTTTTAACAAAACTGTGCCATAGCAAATAATGAGTTTGCTTAAAACAACAAAGGCAATCACTTTAAGACCGCCATGTAAAGTTGTAACATGGTGTTGTGGTTAGCTATTTTATGATTGTCATGACTTAAAGGGCAAGAGAACCCATAGTGACTGTGACATAGTGACTGTGTTCTGCCGGCTCTCTGCACAAGCCTCTAATTAAATGCAAAGGTAGCAAAAACAGACACACACATGTGAAAAGTCAAGAATACTTTCTTTATCCACATAAAAATAGAAGCAAACCCCCCTTTTTGTAGTCAAAGGGCTCACTTTCAAAACAAACAGACTTGAATGCAGTGAAAAAACAGAAAAAACAAACTCAAAGCAATTTACAAGTAGCTGTGACGTCATCACAGCTACTCTCCTTCAGACATTGTCCAACTCACACATTTAACAATGATTTATGTTCAGAATCCTGATATCAAAGCACAGAGTCCTTAGAGAATCCGGAGAGTCAAGCCACAATCCACTATCATAAACAGATAATCTTCCACACTGAGAGGCCGACACGCTGCACATTTAACAGCACCCCTAATTAGTTGAACCACACCCAAAAACAGGTGAACTCTCTTATCTCCTGTAATACCTACGTAGCTGCTCTTTCCTATTCATGGCCCTCCGCATGCATGCGTCTATTATTGCTTCTTCATCAGAGTCCAGTGAAGATGAGGAGGATGAATGGCTTCCTAATTGGCTGTCTGCCATGACCCCCTCTGAGGGTCCCATTTCACAGTCACTCCCTGCTTCTGACGATACTTCGCTATCCAAAGGCAGTAAAACAGGCCTTTGACACTGGGATGATTCACCCACATCCACCCCCACATTCCTTGGGGCAGGAGCTGGCCCAGAGCCAACCACAACAGACTGTAGTGTCTCCTTCAAGAACATTAATTCTGCCATCTGACAAGCAAGTAATAGATCCATTGCAAAGAAAAACTCTGAGGCAGGTAGATTCCTCAAAGAACAGCTTTATTGGAAATATGTTGGCACATATCTGGTGAAAACCAACTTTGAGGGAGCCTTTGATTTCCACTTAATTAAAAGTAAAAGTTTTCCCCTCAAAACTAAAGTTATTTTATATGTGATCCTGCTAACTATTTGGATGCTCAGAAAAATCAGAAATTCTTCCATTAGTCTCTCAAGTATTAAATTATTCTCCTAATTGAACATCTTCACATACAATGGATTGTAATGAAAATTATGTTCATTATTAATATACATATAAATAAATAGATTTATGAGAATTTAATAGCTGATTTCAAGCAGTCAGATCTTTTGAAGAATCCTCTTTTCTGTTATGCATTTTAATCCCATTTCATCCAAGACAACCGGGCTGTCAGATCTGCTGAGAAAGGAGAAAATAATAAACCTAAAAAACAACAACCAAAATGATTCAAATGTGTATCAGGCAAAATTAACAAATCAAATACTGTTTTCTTCCTCAAACACCAGTTCATTAAACAGGAACCACTGGGTGGGCTTTTGCTGGAGTTACAATCGTTCTAATAAAAAGAGCTGTTGTTACAAAGTTGCTGCTTGACTCTTCAGTACCAGAACCCAACATTGGTGATGAGGATGGGATACTGAAGAGAAACTTTAGAGCAAGACCGCCTGGCAGGAAGGAAGCATCGGACATTTTGAGGCACGAAATTCAAAAGCTACTAAGAAGCTGCTATGTCGTCCCTCCACCCGCCAATGCCATTCGACCCAGCAAAAGAGACCTGGGGGTCTTACATGATGAGATTTTACTCCTTCCAATGACATGCAAGGCCTCTAGGACAATGGGAAGCAAGGAATGTTCCTGAGAAGGTACAAAGGTTTCAACACAGTCGTGTCCTTGGCAGATACAACGCTCATAGAAACAATAGCGTGGTCAATCCTGCAACAATTTTTACAGAATCAGTATGCTCTGGTGCCTTCCAGAATGGTCAGCTACCCTGAATTTCACCAATGTGCATAGAACAATGGCAAAAACATCAATAAGCACATCACAACTCTTTGGAAAGCTGCCATTCACTGGCAATTCCATGACTTAGATAATACACTACTGGACTAGCTCATTTGTGGGGTCTAAGACATTAGGCTGCAAAGGAGGCTCCTGGCTAAACCTGACATGACCCTGCAAACTACCGTACATTAGTTTTTGTGCTGTGTCTTGAAATTTTCATATTAGCTAGCAAGTTGTCAAACAGGTCTGCTCTATTGGGTGGGAGAGTGCTAATGGCTGAGGCTGCTGAGACTTCTACTAAGGCCACTGAGGCACTGCAAAGAAAGAGCACCCCAATGCCCCAAACATCTCTGAAATGCACAAAACAAGTTACCACAAAGAGCCCAACAATAGCAGAGATGAAGAGGACATCAGAATGGATTGGCACCAGGGTTTCGAGGCACGGAGACCTAAGCCATGCTACATCTACCCCCACATATCCGCAAGTTTTATGACACCATTTGCCAACAGTGTGGTAAGACAGGCCACTGTCAGCATTCCAATTAACATATAAGTTTAAATCAGAGACCAAGGCAAATACTTCCTCTTTTTTTTAATAATATTTTTTATTAATTTTTAACAAGTTTAATATACACACAACTTAAAACAGTGCATAGTGAAATGTGCCCACCACCCCGACACACACACATACCCCACCACCAATCGGGGTCCACTTTGACCTAAGAGCAATATAAAAAGCAATCCATGACATCAAACCTTCCCTATCAGTCGGACCAAATGGTCTTTGTGCGTACAGTAATACCTCATGATTCGAATTTAATTGGTGCAAGGAGGAGGTTCGTAAGACGAAAGGTTCGTAAGACGAAACATTGTTTCCCATAGGAAACAATGTAAAGTCAATTAATCCGTGCAACCAAAAAAACGGCTTTCGGCGACTGCTGGGAAGCCGCGCGGCTGTTTTAAAAGGTGACAGCCGGCCTGGGGGGCTTCCCAGCACCCCCCCGAACCCCCCAGGCCAGCTGCGACCTTTTAAAACAGCCGCACGGCTTCCCAGCTGTCTGCCAAAGCCGAACACCAAAGCCGAACTTCCGCGTTCAGCTTTGGGAGTCAGCTGGGAAGCGGCGCAGCTGTTTTAAAAGGTCACAGCCAGCCTGGGGGGCTTCCCAGCACCCCCCTGAACCCCAAAACCGGGTTCGGGGGGTGCTGGAAAGCCCTCCAGGCCGGCTGCGACCTTTTAAAACAGCTGCGTGGCTTCCCAGCTGTCTGCCAAAGCCGAACACCAAAGCCGAACTTCCGCGTTCGGCTTCGGGAGACAGCTGGGAAGTGGCGCGGCTGTTTTAAAAGGTCACAGCCGGCCTGGGGGGCTTCCCAGCACCCCCCCGAACCCCGAACTTGTGCCGAACTTCCGGGTTCAGGGTTCGGGGGGGTGCTGGGAAGCCCCCCAGGCCGGCTGTGACCTTTTAAAACAGCTGCGCTGCTTCCCAGCTGTCTCCCGAAGCCGAACGCGGAAGTTCAGTTTTGGCGTTCGGCTTCGGCAGACAGCTGGGAAGCCGCGCGGCTGTTTTAAAAGGTCGCAGCCGGCCTGGGGGGCTTCCCAGCAACCTCCCGAACCTAACCCGGGGTTCAGAAAATTTTTGCATCTTCTTACGAACGTTTTTCGAGTTACGAACCGGCGTTCAGGAGGCTTCTGGGAAGCCCCGCCGCCCGGCTGTCACATTTTAAAACAGCCGCGCGGCTTCCCAGCAGTCTCCGAACGCCGGTTCGTAACTCGAAAAAAGTTCGTAAGAAGAGGCAAAAATTTTCTGAACCCCGGGTTCGTATCACGAGTTGTTCGTAAGACGAGGGGTTCGTATCTTGAGGTACCACTGTACTTCCTAAAAAAGCTTTCTTCTGCCATAGCTGAACCTCTAAGCATTATCTTCCAAAAATCCTTCAGGACCAGCACACTCCCCAAGCTATGGTCAAAACCAATAGTCATCCCCATCTTCAAAAAAGGAGACCCTTCTCTCGTTGACAGCTACAAACCAATATCACTATGCTGCATCTCATGCAAAATCATGGAATCAATTATAAATCAATCAATTACCCTTTACTTAGAATCCAATAACCTACTCTCTAACAAACAATTTGGATTCAGAAAGAAATTATCCTGCAACCTACAACTACTTCACTGCAAAAACATTTGGACTACCCACCTAGATTAAGGAAAATCCATTGATGCAATTTATATTGACTTTTGCAAAGCCTTTGACTCTGTGGTCCATGACAAACTACTCCTAAAACTCAAATCCTACGGCATCTCAGGATTCCTCCACAGCTGGATTACTGCATTCCTGTCAAATAGGCAACAAGTTGTCAAAATTCGAAGCGCCATTTCCACCCTCGTCCCTGTCAAGAGTGGAATTCCCCAGGGCAGCGTACTAGGTCCTACTCTTTTCATTCTCTACATCTACGACCTCTGCGATCATATCACAAGCAACTGTGTTCTTTTTGCCGATGATGTAAAACTTTTCAACACCACGGACAACACATTTACTCTCCAAAAAGACCTCGACTTAGTCTCAGATTGGTCTAACACCTGGCAACTTCAAATATCAACCAACAAATGCTTTACCCTCCACATCGGCAAAAAGAATCCTAACTTCATATATAAACTGAATAAACAAAATCTCAGCCAACTCACACTCAGTAAAAGACCTTGGAATACTAATATCAAATGACCTAAGTGCTAAAGCCCACTGAAACAATATCGCCAAAAAGGCTTCTAGAGTTGTTAACCTGATCCTACGTAGCTTCTGCTCCGGCAATCTCACACTACTCACAAGAGCCTACAAAACTTTTGCCAGATCCATCCTAGAATATAGCTCATCTGTCTGGAACCCATACCATATCTCGGACATCAACACCCTTGAAAACATCCAAAAATATTTCACCAGAAAACTAACAATCCTGGATCTAGAAAGCTTAGAACTACGACACCTAAAACACGATTTAAGTATTGCCCACAAGATCATATGCTGCAACGTCCAACCTGTCAATGACTACTTCAGCTTCAACTGCAACAACACAAGAGCACGCAACAGATTCAAACTTAACATTAACTGCTACAAACTTGACTGTAAAAAATATGACTTTAACAATCAATTTGTCAAAGCGTAGAACTCATTACCAGACTCAACCCCTAACCCCCAACATTTCTCCCTTAGACTATCCACAATTGACCTCTCCCGGTTCCTAAGAGGTCAGTAAGGGGCGTACATAAGTGCACCAGTGTGCCTTTCGTCCCTTGTCCAATTGTCTTTCCTTTATCTCATATATCATATATATTTTCTTCCTTTCATATATCTTCTCCTCTATTTTATATTTTTCTTTATATATATTACTTCATGTCTATTCTCTTCAATGTATTGTGTATTGGACAAAATAAATAAATAAATAAAAATAAAAATATCTCTTTACATATTATAGAGTGATTCCAATTTATTTCTTATAGCTTGGTCTCGGATTCTACTCATCATATATCGTCTTACCTTGTCCCACCGTCTCATCAGTTGTCTCAATTCAGTTTCATTATCCAAATTTATCCTTTTATCCATAATTTCAAATTGAATATGGTCCACCATGTACCTATACCAATTTTGCATTGTCCATTTTGTCGCATCCTTCCAACCCAAAACTATTACCGCCTGAGTGCTTTCTATTGCTGCTTGTTTTATTTCTCTAAATTCTCCCATCACATTGCTTTTAACTAGTACTGCCATTTCCTTAGTGATTGTCCATTGTATATTTAGCATTTTATTCATGCACTATCGGGCATTCCCAAAACATATGCATAAACACTCCTTTAACTTGACACCCATGCCAACAAATACCCCTGACATTCTGCTGAAAGTGTGCGAGTTGAACGGGAGTAAAATAGCACTTATGTAATATTTTCCTTCTCATTTCCCTGATTTTTGTATTTTTAATTTTCCTTATATTTTCTACTATATTTTCCATCTCTTGTACCTCTACTTGTATCTAATTTTGCCACCATTTAGTCAATCCTTCAATCATGTCCCCATCTGACTGCACTAGCAATTTATATATATTGGTTGCTTGCCCCTTGATACCCTCACTTTTTCTCTTATTATTTTCTCTAAGCCTGTCTCCTCCCTCAATAGTACTTCTTTATTCTCCCTTTCATTAAGATATTTACATATTGCATTTATTTGTAGCCACCTTCCCTTACCTAACCACCATTCTACATGATTTCTACTTGGCCTGCCATCCTTCTCATATAACTGTTCTCTTAGTTATCCCTCTTCCCTTCAACTCTCCTATAACCCTATTTAAATTCATTTCATTATTTCTATTTATTACATAAAGCAATGACAGTTATATAATCCTATTTTCCCCTGCCATTTTTTCCAAATTTCCATAGTCCCTTTCATGGGACCTATTAATTTACCTAAGTCGCTCCTGTTCCACTTTGTAAAGACTCTATTCTTCATCCCGTTTATCTGTTTATCTATTTCACCCATTTGTTTTCACATAATTGCAACTTCATTAACCTTTCCATTTGAAAAGCTTCCCTATACAGCTCCAAACAAGGAACTCCGCATCCCCCCTCTTTTTCGTTTGCAATTAATCACTTTTTTCTTATTCTCTGTCTCTTATCTTCTTCAATCCAATAATTACTTTTTTGTCCCACTCTTTAAACTAACATGCTGATAGCCCCCCCCCCTCCAACAGCACTTGAAATAGGTACATCATTTTGGGATCTATCATCATTTTTAAAGCTTTTATTTTAGAAAGTCTCCTTAGCTTTTTCTCTTTCCAGCTCCTCATCTGTTTCAACATTTTCCTCCATATTAATCTATAATTCACCTGTATCTCCTATAATTCTATCTGCTCTCTCGGACCTGTATTTAAACACATAATCTCTGATTTTTCCATATTAACTGACAGTCCTGTTTAAACTGACAGTCCTGTTTAAACTCTTGTAAAATATTTGTTATACCTTTAATCATCTCCATCGGGGTCTGGGTCAATATAATTGCATCATCTGCAAATAAATTTATTTTCATTTCTAATTCCCCTATTCTATATCCTGCCCAGGTGTTATCTTGTCTTATCTTATTAGCTAAGATCTCCATTGGTGCCGTTTAATATTTTAATACTCTGCGTTCTTTGTCCATTCACTCTTATATATGCTTCATTCCTTTTATAAATCTCTTTTATAATTTCACAAAAAATTTCCCCCATATTTAGTTCCTTACATAATTTATATAAATAGCTATGGTTAACTTTATTGAATGCTTTATACACATCTAATTTCAAAATTCCGAATTTCCTTTTAGTGACAGTAGTATGGTGCATCACATTTATTACATTTCTAATCGGTTCACTTATCTTCCTTTCCCTCTCTCTACCCCACCTCTTCCTAATATCTGCTTCCATATATATACATTGTCCCCTCATAAAAGCCTTACATGCATCCCACACAATTGATTGTTTAATACCACCCACATCATTAATTCTAAATTATTCAGATAACTCTGTTTGCAGTTTCTCTTTATCTTGTTCACTAGCAATTACCACTGCATTATATCTCCAAATTCTTTGATTGCGTTCCTGACCTATGCAGCTAAATAGTATTCGGAAACTTCAGATCGTGCAGAATGCAGCTGCGAGAGCAATCATAGGCTTTCCCAAATATGCCCATGTTACTCCAACACTCCGTAGTCTGCATTGGTTGCTGATCAGTTTCCGGTCACAATTCAAAGTGTTGGTTATGACCTATAAAGCCCTTCATGGCACCGGACCAAGGTATCTACGAGACCGCCTTCTGCCGCACGAATCCCAGCAACCTGTTAGGTCCCACAGAGTTGGTCTTCTCTGGGTCCCATCGACTCAACAATGCTGTCTGGCGAGACCCAGGGGAAGAGCCTTCTCTGTGGTGGCCCCAACCCTCTGGAATCAGCTCCACCCAGAGATTAGGACTGCCCCCACCCTCCTTGCCTTTCGTAAACTCCTCAAGACCCATCTCTATCATCAAGCTTGGGGGAATTGAGACACTTTCCCCTTGCCTATGTAGTTTCTGTGCACAATATGACTGTATGTATGCTTTTATTTACTGGGGTTTCTCTTAGATTTTTTATATGCATAATTGCTATTTTAGATTCTAATTATTAGATTTGTCATTATGTATTGTTTTTATCACTGTTGTGAGTCGCCCCGAGTCTACGGAGAGGGGCGGCATACAAATCTAATAAATAATAATAATAATAATAATAATAATAATAATAATAATAATAATAATAATTAATAAATATATGATATCTTGCTGAATAATATGTACTTCTGTTTGAAATATTTGCATGAACATCCACCATATTAAATATGTTTAAATGTAACATCTTACTGTTTCCAATCCCATTTGTTAATTGCATATTAAAATCTCCTGCCAAAAAAGTTGAGCCCTCCATAAAAGTGTCTAACTTCCTCTTAGTATTTATTATAAATTGTTTTGTTTTCGTATTTGGGGCATAAATTGCTGCTAATGTCAGCTTCTTTTGATTTATTTTCCCTTTAACAAATATCAACCTTCCTTCTCTATCTTTCTGAATTACAACCTCTTCAAAATCAACCCTCTGATGATTAAGAATCGCTGTACCTCTACTATTTTGCGTTCCTCTAGATTCAAACACCCATTTCCAATTTCTATCATTAATCAATTTATCCCTTCCTCCCCGTCTTTTATGTGTTTCTGTCAAAATCATAATATCCACCTTATGTTGCTTAGCCATCCTTAATATCCTAAAACGTTTCAAATCCAATCCCAAACCATTCACATTTAAAACCATTATCTTACACTCAATCATAATATACCAAAATAACCCTTTTCCCCTCTTGTTTTGCCCTTGGTTTAATTTTCCCCCTTTCCTTATCCCTGTAACCCCCCTCCAACGTGCCTCCCCCTGTGGTCCCCCCACCAAGTGGGGGGAGGACAAGAAAACCCCTTGTCCATTCATGAGGCACATTCTCTTGATTGCGTTCCCACCCAACTAGCTCCTCTTTCAACCCCTTTTAATTATAATAAAAGAGGAATATTCCCAATGAGAGAAATATTCAAATGAGAGAAAACCAGAAGGAACTAGAGGAATTAGAAACTAAGTGGTTAAAAGATCCAGAAAATGTGGAAATAAAGGAAGAAAGGGAATTAATTAAACATAAGATTAACCTGATGGTACAGGAGGAGATTGCCAAAAAATTAAATCCGTGAAACAGAATCATTTTGAACACACGAACAAGTCAGGAAGATGGCTAGCATATAAATTAAAAAAGCAAACCAAAAAATGAAATATGAGAAGACATAGAATTATATTTAAATGAGGCTGAACTACCACAAATATCCGAAATTAATATAGATAGGATGGAGAAAGACATAACAATGATAGAATTGGAGAGAGCGATTAAGAGACAAAATAATAATAAAACACCCGGTACAGATGGAATTCCTGCGGAATTCTACAAGCATGAACCCACACAAAAGCTAATGCTAGTAATGTTAAATGAAGTACTAAATAAAGGGGAAATCCCTCAATCATGAAAAGAAGGACTAATTACTTTAATACCAAAGGATCCAAATCAAAGACACTTAATTAAACAATATAGACCAATAGCATTATTGAACTCTGACTACAAAATCTTCGCATCAATATTAGCAGAAAGGTTTAAAACGATCATTAATGAAATAATACACCCAGACCAAAATGGTTTCTTACCAAATAGGAACATTAAAAATAATTTGAGAAATAATATAAATATATTAGAATCCTATAAAGTAAACCCTGGGAAGAATTTGGCTTTGATATTTTTAGATGCAGAAAAAGCATTTGACAACCTAAATTGGATTTTTTTAATAAATCAATTAACAAAGATGAAATTCAAAGAAAAATTAATAAGAACTATTCGGACAATTTACTCCAAACTATCAGCAAAGGCTATTATCAATGGGGATTTAACAGATAATATAAACATCAAAAAAGGTGTTCGACAAGGATGCCCTCTCTCCCCACTAATATTTGTATTGGCTATAGAAGTTCTGTTAACACAGATTTGATCCAATAAAGACATCAAAGGACTAAAAATAAAAGGACAAGAATATAAGATCCAGGCATTCGTGGATGATTTGGTATTTAACATAGAAGATCCCATTGAATCTGGTGAAAAACTATTAAATGAAAATGCCAAATTTGGGAAAGTAGCAGGATTAAAAATCAACAAACAGAAGACTAAAATATTGACAAAAAAATTAAGAAGTAAAGAAAAGCAAATATTAGAAAATAAATTAGAATTACAAATTGTTAAAAGAGTTAAATATCTAGGTATAAAATTGTCACCAAGGGCGATAACAATTAAAGAGGATAATTATACAGTCTTGATGAAAGAAATTCAAATAAAATTAGAAAAATGGAATAAATTACCTATCTCACATTGGAAGAATATCAGCAATTAAAATGTATATTCTACCTAAAATACTATATTTATTTAGAGGTGGATGTGGGTGAATCATCCCAGTGTCAAAGGCCTGTTTTACTGCCGACTGCTTTGGACAGCGAAGTATCATCGGAAGCAGGAAGTGACTGTGAAATGGGACCCTCAGAGGGGGTCATGGCAGACAGCCAATTAGGAAGCCATTCATCCTCCTCATCTTCACTGGACTCTGATGAAGAAGCAGTCATAGACGCATGCATGGGGAGGGCCATGAATAGGAAAGAGCAGCTACGTAGGTATTACAGGAGATAAGAGAGTTCACCTGTTTAAATAAAAAATAAATAAATAAGATAGAACAGTTATATGAGAGGTATGGGAGGCCAAGTAGAAACCATATAGAATGGTGGTTGGGTGGATCTTCCCTAATATTCTAGGCAATGCAAGCTGCACATTGACTGGAATGATAATTTTGACAATGGGTAACAACCCCGTGAATTTAGGACCTAGCTTTTTGCTGGGCACTCTCAATGAAATGTGTTTGGTGGATAAATACATTTTGTCTCCTACTTGGAAAGTCCGGTGCTTGTCTACTTGCTTCTTATAGGCCTCTACTGCATCAATTAGCACTTTCTTGACATTCTCCCTTCCTTTCTTTAGCGTCTCCATCAGTGTCAGTGACACCGATGTGGGAGTTGCTGTAGGTAGTTCTAGCAAGGGAACAAACTCTTGGTTGCTTGTGATTTGAAAGGAGGGAGAAACCAGTGCTGCTTACTTCTGCAAACGGCAGCAACTCCAACCAATTGCCCTGTTGATAAGACTATCAGACTACATGACAACTACATGACAATGGAGGTATACCTCTATCATTGTGTTGACATGTTCTACAGCCCCATTGGTGTATCCCTATATGGATCCGATGAAGCATCGGAATTCCCTCCCGAACTTTGCAGTGAATTGCACCCTCTGATCAGAGATTATCCTCTTCAGGACTCCATGTGAGTGGTAAATGTGTTTGAGGAACAATTTTGCCAGGTAGCTGATGGTAATCTGGAACAGACAACAAAATGAGCTTGCTTGGAGAACAAATCAATGACAGTCTGTTGGCCAGTGAGGAGGGAGTTCATTGCAATCTTCCTCACTAAATACCCCTTCCAAGTCCCAGTACTCAAGTGGCACTTTTTCGAGGACCGTAGGCATGGCTTCTTTCCCTGCAGCAGCAGAGGAGACTCTGCTGCATCCTGAGGAGGCTTGTTCTGGGCTACCCACAGCCAGACACTTTGCAAAGTTATTCCTAAAACACATTTACAGGTTGCATGGAGTCTCCCGTAGAATCATATCAGATGGGGGTGGGTGGGTTCCAATTCACTGCCAGATTCTGGAGAGAATTCGTCTGCACCATTGGTTCCACCCAATGACTTAGTTATGCATTCCACCTTTCTACAAATGGAGCAGCAGAGAGAGCTAATGGCCTAGTGGAACAATAGATGTTTTGTGAGTTACCAGCAGAACAAATGGGCTGAATTGCTGCCTTTCGCAGAAGTAGCATACAACAATTCTGTACACAGCAACACGGGACTAACTCCTTTCCAGGTTACCAGTGGTCAAGATTTTGTTCCCATGCCGGAGCTACCTACAGAACCTCCCTCTTCCATCACGTTGGTGGAGTGGATGGAGAAGTTGAAAAGAGGATGGGAGGACACCAAGAAGGCACTGGCTGAAGCAGTGCAAGCCTACAAGAAACAAGCAGATAAACACAGATCTCCCCAACCCCTTTTTAGAGTGGGAGATAAGGTTTTTCTGTCTCCAAAATACATTCGGCTAAGGCTACCTAGCAAAAAGCTAAGTCCTAAATTCCTGGGCCCTTTCCCAATTGTGAAAGTAATCAACCCGGTCACGGTGCAGCTTGCGTTGCCTAGAATCCTAAGGAAGATCCACCCTGTATTTCACTGCAGGCTGTTTAAGCCGCTGATCGGGTCCAACATTAGGCCACACACACAGCCGCCCCCTTACCCTGTAGTGATTCAAGGGGAACCCTACTATGAAGTGAATTTTTTTTGGGGTTCCCGCATTTTTCGAGGTAATTTACAGTACCTAATTTATTGGAAAGGGTACCCTCTGTTGGAGGCTACCTGGGTTTTCTGCTGGGCTCTCTGGTAGGAGCCTCCCGAAAATTCAAGGGTACAAATTGCAGACACACACACATTTGAAAATTCAAAACAATGTTCTTTATCACAAAATTCAAAATAAACTAAGCACTCTTTTTGTATTTCAAAGAGCACTTGTCCCAAAACAACCAGGTAGTCTGTACAATTTCCCTTAAGCAGTCATTAAATACTTAGCTAGCAGCTGTGAAGAAATTTCACACTCCTTCTTCCTCCAAAGAAGTGAGACACACACACATACACACACACACACGTTGCTCTGCTGTGGTTTCAAAGGCGTGAAAAATCAACAAGCAAAGTCCAGAAAACAGCAACACAAGATTCCTGAAGAACTACGATCACATACTCTTTCACAACGGCCAAACCCACACGCTGCTATTTATAGCAGCAGCCCTAATTACTGGAGCCCCACCCAACCACAGGTGGCCTCATTTTCTCTTGTAATAATACTTCAGTTGTTGTCTCCTATGCATCACTCTACGCATGCGTGGATGCGTCATTAATTCTTGTTCAGAATCCAAAGATGATACAGATGATTGATCTCCTCCTGGGCTGTATGCCAAACTCCCCTCTTCCCTGTCACTCATGCTTCCTTGGTCAGAGGAGGCTTCATTGGCAGATTCCATCGGGAGCAAAACAGGCCTGCGGAATGTGAATGTCTCCCCCACATCCACATTCCTTGGCGCAGGAGCTGGGCCAGAGCTAACCACAACACCTGGGTAAAGAGTTGGGATGTCAAGGCTGATAGGTTAGTTGATGTGGTTGGCTCTGGCCCAGCTCCTGCCCCAAGGAATGTGGAGGTGGATGGGGGAGAAACATCCACATGCCACTGGCCTGTTTTGCTCCCGATAGAATCTCCCGATGAAGGCTCCTCTGACGAAGGAAGCGTGAGTAGCAGGGAAGGGGGGAGTTTGGCAGACAGCCCAGGAGGAGATCAATCATCCTTATCATCCCTGGATTCTGAACAAGAACTTATGACAGACCCATGCATGTGTAGAGTGATGCATAGGAGACAACAACTGAAGGATTATTACAGGAGATAAGTGAGGCCACCTGTGGTTGGGTGGGGCTGCTGTAATTAGTGCTACAGATAAAAAGAATAGCGTGCTGGTTTAGCCTTGTGGAAGTTTAACTGATTGATAGTTAGTCAAGATTGTGGTTTTGCTGTTTCCCTGTTCAAGACTGTGTGTGGACTTTCTGGACTTTCATGCAGTTCCATGAAAATTGCCTGAATAAGCCAAAGGGTCCTGGGGGGGGGAGGTAGGATGGTTTGGAAATGGTACTAACCCCTATGCTTTATTCTATCATTCCAGGAGATGGGTCTTTGTGGAAGGGGGGGGCTGCTTGTCAGGCCCAAAGTCACGTGAATTTAGAGGTTTTGGCCTGACAGAGCAGCGATGGGGAAAAAGGAGGGGGAGAGAGGGGGAGAGATTGATACTAACACACATTCCTTTACGCAGAGTCCAAGGTCAACTGAACTAATGAAGAAGCCAGTAATCCCTGCACCAGATTGGTCCACATGATTGCACTTGTGGGTGTGGGGATATGAAATGAACTTTAACCTGGATTGAAATTGAAGGGAAATTCAGTGTTGGAATGATCAGCCACGAATCCAAAATGGCTTTGCTAATAAACGAACCTTGTGTGAGAGCACAGGAGTGGAATGTGATTTATTTCTCAGATGCTATTTGGTTCGCTGACAGATGGCTGCATGGCCCCACAGTCTGGGGGAGGCTAGGCTCCCATTGACATTGTGCCTATCTAATCCCTGGGATGAATATCACCCCTGGTGGTTTCATGATTGACAATGCCCCCCATTCCAGCCTTCCAAGTTGGGGGCTCCCAAAACTTGGCAGAGGTGCTATGCTTGGCTAAGAGTGAAGGGTCACTCAGGTGCTCTTCAGCTCTGAGGTGGAACTTTTGGGGGTTTTACTTGCTGCAGTGTGAAATGAGGGGGTGTCTCCATCTCCTCAGGCCCCCATATCCAAGGTTGGAAAAGGGAACATGGCAGGGAGAAAATGCCATTTGGGGGGGTTCCGGGCCCTTTCTTGGATGCATCCCACTTATGCTCAGGTACCTGAATTGGTCGTGGAGATCCGCCAGTGATTGACTGCGAGATATCGGCAGAGAACTTTCACCTTCATATCAGGCCGCAACTGCACTTCTTGATGCATTTAGCTCTCCACTCAGGGCTATATGCCCATGCAGCCCGCATCTGGGCTCCACACTCGCAAAGACAGGCTCAAACCCCACCTCCACTGCAATGTGGAAGGTCTGCTTCTCCTGGGAAAGGGATTCAGGGGCCAGTTGTTTCCATCTACCCCCCCAGTCGCTCCCCCTTCATAGCCTCCAAACAGGCCATTGCTTCCAGAAGAAGAAAATTGAGGATTTCAGTGCCTCCCACTGCTGGTGCCTCGGCTTGTTCTTTCTTCTCCATTCCACCTGAGTCTTTCCACCGCCTGACACCGAGAATAGTGGTTGGGGCTCAGGACCTCAAGCAGCACCCCATCTGGAGCACCTGGATTACATGAAAGTTAGTGAGTATGTGGTTATTGTCAGCATTCCAATTAGCATCTGAGAAATAAATCAGAGTCCAAACCTTGGCCTTCCAGGTCTCAATTTATTAACAGAGCCATGTTGGTTATGAACTGTAGTCAACCCTATATTAAATTTTCCTACAGTTCTCCACCAGGTTAAGTTTCATCCCTTGTCCCCACACCCACAAGTTCATCACATGGACCACTCCAGTTCTCTCAACGTCCATGATCCTCCCCTGTACCTCCGGTTGATGCTGAACAAAGGATGACTTGAATCTCTGGAAAGAATTTGTTGTGGCTAGTATTTTTCTTTCTCATGCAACCACTCCTCCCCAATTCCACAATAGTTTTCCACTTGTGGCAAGCCAAAGTCAAAACGATGGCTTCAAACTAACAGTTTTGCTGACAGGTCATCCATTGGCTGACTATGCCTATCAAGTCTATGAATATTCTTACTCTGACAAAATTGAACAAAGAGAGAAGCAACCTAAAACTAAGCACTGACAATTAACCAGTGGAACTGCTTGTTTCCAGAAGTTCTTGGTGTTTGATTGTTGGAAATTTTAAAGAAAAGATTGGACAGCCATTTCTTAAAATGTATAGCCCCCCCCCAAGGTCCCTTTGAAGTGTTATTCTGTTATTCTGACACCTTTCCCAGAGCCTCCACTCAATTTTCCTGCCTGAGCAGGAGGTTGGATTAGAAGACCTCCAAAGTGTCAATCCGATGCAGAATTTGGGGGGGGAAATAAGGGCTTGACAAACTATCAGTAGAAGGCCTGATGTTTATGGGAAGTTGGGAGGCGTGAGTTTCTTGAGGGAGCAGATGCAGCCACAAAGCATTCTTTCGAGAGGTTAAGGTCATCCTTTGTCCACCATCTGGGTTGAAGCAGAAGGAGGACTTGCCATACTGGCACAACTTGAGTGGGCAACGTGACAAGTTTGGGGGCCAAGGGATGTGAACTTTCAACTGGGTGGGAAACTTTGGAGGAATGTTTTGATGGACTCTGATTTAAGTTTGGGTGTAGCTGGAACCTTGATATTTAACTTGAATCTCTCTTAAAGTCTCACCCAGCTACCCCAAGCTCAAGGCCCTGGTCGACTTCTTGAGCCTCAACATCTGACTCATTAGGTGGGGTGAAGACTTAGGAAAAAGTGGAGATGAAGGAGCAAGTCGCTGGAGAACCAGCAGAGGACTACTTAGTTGGAGGATTCCTCTACAATCTACCCCAGAAATTCACAGCTGCCAGAGAGGCTGTGGAGAGGGAGAGTCAACCAGGAGTTTAACACAAACAGCCAGCTTCTGAGCCCCTCTAACAGCTAGAGCAGACTTCCCAAGATGCAAGAGGAGGTCTGAGTCCTCTGCCCCAGGGGGAGGGAGGCCCTCTGGGTGCAAGGCTATTCTCGGCTCAAGAATGGAGGCAGCATGAAATCATGCTTACAAACTGCTCTGAAAGTGAGGGATTCCAGCCACTGTCATGCAGTCAGTCATTGATGGGTCTTCCTGACCAGTTTCAATGCTTAAATGTGAGTTGGACAAACCACCAGTCACATTCTGAGGCCCTTAGATAGAACTTGGCTCCCCCAAAGTTATCCTTCCCAGAGAAACACGCCCCTTCCCATTGAACATTTGTTCTTTCCACAAGACAGCAAGTAGAATCTTAGGGTGCCTCTTGACTGGGGTGAAGTCTACTAGGACAACCCGATACCCTTCTCCAAGTCTGGGTCCTCAATCCAGCCTAGGGAAACCCCAACAACGGCAACAAAAAAGGAGTTGGAGTTCCACTGTATATAAAGGACCACTATGTTGCTACAAAGCTACATGTATCTAAAGAGGAAAACCCCTTAGAATGTACAGTGATCCCTCTATTATCGCGAGGGTTCCATTCCAAGACCCCTCGCGATAATCGATTTTTCACGATGTAGGGTTGCGGAAGTAAAAACACCATCTGCGCATGCGTGCCCTTTTTTTCTATGGCCGCGCATGCGTAGATGGTGGAGTTTGCATTCCCCGCCGCCCACGCAAAGGGGAAACCCCGATTCGGCTCCTCGCTGCTGCTGCGCTACCGAGCAGATCAGCTGCTGGGCGGCTGAAGGAACCTTCCCTGGGTCTTCCCCCTCTTGCTGGTGGGTGGGCGAGCGGCGGGCATCAGCAAGGAGCTGGGGTTTCCCCTTTGCGTGAGCGGCCGGGAAGACCCAGGTTGGGAGTTCGGGGTTCGGGGGTGCTGGGAAGCCCCCCAGGCCGGCTGCGATCTTTTAAAACAGCCGTGCCGCTTCCCAGCTGAGTCCTGAAGCCAAACGCGGAAGTTCGCCTTTGGCGTTTGGCTTCAGGACTCAGCTGGGAAGCGGCGCGGCTGTTTTAAAAGGTCGCAGCCAGCCTGGGGGGCTTCCCAGCACCCCCCTGAACCCGGGTTGGGGGTTTGGGGGGGGTGCTGGGAAGCCACCCAGGCCGGCTGCGACCTTTTAAAACAGCTGCGCCGCTTCCCAGCTGAGTCCTGAAGCCAAACGCGGAAGTTCGCCTTTGGCGTTTGGCTTCGGGAGTCAGCTGGGAAGCAGCAAGGCTGTTTTAAAAGGTCTCAGCCGGCCTGGGGGGCTTCCCAGCACCCCTCCCCGAACCCGGGTTGGGGGTTCGGGGGGGTGCTGGGAAGCCCCCCAGGCCGGCTGCGACCTTTTAAAACAGCCGCGCCGCTTCCCAGCTGACTCCCGAAGCCAAACGCGGAAGTGGGGTTTTTTTAATTAATTTTTTTTAAAATCGCGATATAGCGTTTCGTGAAGATCGAGATCGCGAAACTCGAGGGATCACTGTATATGGATCAACATAAAAGAAAAAAAGTATGAAACAACAATAGGAGTATATTATAGACTACCAAATCAACCAGAAACAATTGACAGCCTTTTTTCCAACCAGCTAATGAACATATTTATTTATTTAATTCAATTTGGATGCCACCCCTCTGCGTGGATTCGGGGTGGCTCACAGCAAATATAGAAAACATAGTAATACAATTGATCCATATAATACTTAAAAACTTAAAAAAATCCTAAAACACTTTAAAATATTCAATTATTATTCACTAAAAACACTCATTGGTCAAGAGGGAGAGATCTTTTTTAAAAAATATATTTTATTGGTTTTTTCAAAGTAACAAACACAACAAACAAAACATATAACACTTAATGGAACTACAGTCGCTCCGCTCAAAGTAGAAGTCTTCATATAAAAGTAAAAAGTTTATCTGTAAAATACATATTGTTATATAAAATAGAAATATCAATCTTAATGTAAATCTAAGTCTGTATCAAAATTTATAAAGATATATATGAAAAAGAAAAAGGTTTTATGAAAAAACAAAGAGAAAAAAAGGGGGGAAGAGATGAAAGAGATTTATATTTATACTAATAATTACCATACAATTCTAATATTAAATTCAAATATGCAAAATAATATAACAACACGCTTATCTCTTATTCCTTGTTTCCCACCAAATATATACTTTCTGTCAGATATCATAAAATTCTGCTTCTTCTTGATTATTTAACCGTCTCGTCATCATACCTAATTCGGCACAGTCTAAAATCTTCTTAAGAATATCTGTTTCTTTTGGAATCTCACTATCTTTCCATTTTTGTGCAAAAACTAACCTAGCTGCTACTAATATATGAACTATTAAATAATATATATCTTTTTTGTATTTATAATTTGATATGCCCAATAGAAAAAATTCTGGTGCTTTCTTAATATCTAATTGAGTTATTTCTCTCAGCCATTTTTCTATTATGTTCCAATACTCTTTAGCTTTTGGGCACGTCCACCGACAGTGATAATAGCTACCTATTTCTATTTTACATTTCCAGCAATTAGGCGAATTAGTTTGGTACATTTTTGAAATTCTACTTGGTGGTAAGTGCCATCTATAAAACATCTTGATCTGATTTTCTTTATAAGTGGTTGACTTTGTTATTTTCCAGTTATGCGTCCAGACCTTTTCCCAGGTATTCAGATCTAGCTCTCTATTTAAATTTCTACACCAACTAATCATGTTATCCTTTAATATCCATTCTATATTTTTACTATTAATTAAAAATTTATATATTTTTCCTATCAATTTTCTTTGATCTATGGTTAGTAATTTACCTAATATATTATTATCCTTCCTAAGTATATATGTTGTTTTGTCTTTATGAAATCTCGACTTAATCTGTGTATATTGCCACCAGTCTATTGCCAAGCCTGATTCCAACAGTTCCTGCTTTGTTTTCAAATTCCACTGATTATCTACTAAATCTTTATATTTCCAGATCTTATCCTCTGGTAATAAATTTGGAAAAGTTATGGCTTCAATGAGAGATATCCATTCCGACATAACTAAAAAGTGATCTTTTTTAACTTCATTCCAAACATCTATAAGTGCTTTCCTAATAATATGTCTTTTGAAGTAGGAATGTGTTTTATACTTTTCATACCATATAAAGGCGTGCCATCCCAACATTAAATCATGTCCTTCTAAATTTAATAATCTTCTATTTTGTAAAGTAAGCCATTCTTTGGTCCAAGTCAAAGTTGCGGCTTGATAGTATAACTTCCAATTTGGACAGGCAAGGCCTCCTCGCTCTTTTATGTCTTCTAAAGCAGTGATTTTCAACCTTTTTGGAGCCGCGGCACAATTTTTACATTTACAAAACCCTGGGGCACATTGAAGTTGGGACAAAAAAAATCTCTCTCTCTCTCTCTTCCTCCCCTTCACTCTATTTCTTTCTCCCTCCCTCTTTCTCTCCCTTCTTTCCTCTTTCTTTCTCTCTCTCTCCATCCCTCTTTCTTTCTCTTCCTTCCTTCCTCTCTTTTTTGCTCTCTTTCTCCCTCCCTACCTCCCTCTATGTCTTTCTCTCTCTCTCTCCTTCCCTCCCTCCCTCTCTTTCTCTCTCTCTCTTGCTTTCTTTCTCTCTCTTTCTCTCTATCTCTTTATCTCTCTTTCTTTTGTTTTCTCTCTCTCTTGATTTTTTCTCTCTCTTGTTCTCTTTCTCTCTCTCTCTTTTTAGCTTTCTTTCTCTCTCTCTCTTGCTTTCTTTCTCTCTTGCTTTCTCTCTCTCTTGCTTTCTCTCTCTCTTGCTTTCTTTCTGAGCTTCGCGGCACACTTGACCATGTCTCGCGGCACACTAGTGTGCCACGGCACACTGGTTGAAAAACACTGTTCTAAAGCACTCTGTCTTATTCTAGGTTTTTTATCTTGCCATATAAATTTTTTTGTTATTCTATTTAACTCTATAAAAAAATCTTTCCCCGGGTTAATTGGAATTACTTGAAATAAAAATAATACTTTGGGTAGAATATTCATTTTGATTGTGGAAATCCTACCTAGTAGAGACAATTGCAAATTGTTCCAGGTCTTTAAATCATTTTTAATTTGTTTTAAAAGTTTGGTATAATTATCTTCTTTTAATGTCGTAGATTTTGCTGTTATCCAAATAACTAAATACTTAACTTTTTTTGTTATTTTCATATTTGATTTTGTTTCTAGTTGTTGAATCTGAGAATCTATCATGTTTTTAGTAATATGTGTGTCTTATTTTTATTTATTTTCAAACCGATCCATATTCTTCTAACTGGTCTATTAACTTTAAAATAGAGTTTAATGGATCTTCTAATATAAAAACAACATCGTCAGCGAAAGCCTGTAGTTTATATATTTCTTTCTTGATTTGTAAACCTTTTATATTTTTATCTTTCCTTATCTTTATCAATAAAACTTCTAGTGATAGAATAAATAATAATGGAGAGATAGGACAACCTTGTCTAATGCCTTTTTGTATTTCAAATTTTTCTGTTTGATCATTATTTAAAATGAGCAGAGTATATGGCATCAATTATATTAAAGAATTTGGTTCCAAAGTTCATTTTATTAAGTAATAATTTCATAAATAGCCAATCCACATTATCAAATGCTTTTTGTGCGTCTAAAAATACTAATGCCATTTGTTTTCCGGGGTGCTGTTCATAATATTCTAATATATTTATGATTGTTCTTCACAGAGAAGGAGAGAAGAAGGTAGTGGCCCGCGCGCCTAACGGCGCGCGAATCATATAACTATAAACCAAAATCAGCAAAGTTTGGTAACAATGGGGGTTATTGATTTTCTTGCTAAGTACTTGTAGTTCAATACATTGTTAAGATGACTGGCTTGGTGCAGTGTAACAGTTGTTTGGCTGTTGTCTTCCGTAGTACCTTGTGGAACTTGGGGTACTGCCCTCTTTGCATAAGGACATCTAGGTTAGATGGCGAGATCTCTAGATTGCAGTCCTTAGTTTGTAGTTTGCAGTCGGAAGTGGAAAGATTGTCCCAGCCACGTGCTGTAATGCAGCCATGTGTCCAGCCTCCACTTCCACAGCGCCCCCCGAGGAGGAGGGCTGTGTGGACAACTGTTGGTTCAGGAAGATTGCGTGCAGTTGAGCAAAAACATAGCAATTTTGGTCTCTCTGTATCAAATTCCTATAATGTTCTTGCGGATTTAAATAGTAAGGATGTTGGAGATATTAGCAAGGTCCCTCAGGCAGAGAATGAGGGGATGTTCAAAGGGGAAGTTGTCGTAAATGTCACCAAACCATCAAGTGCAGTTAGAAATAAAAAGAGGACACATTTTCTTGTGGGTGATTCGACTGTTAGAGGTGTTGATTTGGGACAGAGCAAGGATGTGGTGAAGGTGCTGAGGTGTCTCCCAGGGGCCACTGCCAGCAGGGACAGGAGGCAGATTACAAACATTGTTGAGGCTGTGAGTAAAGGTAATAACGTTGATGTGGTGGTGCATCTTGGCACAAATGATTTGTCCCAGAGAAATGTTAATGTAGTAAAAAGAGATTTTCAATGTCTAAGTGTGGAGCTGGGTAAAATAACTGATTCAGTGACTTTCTCAGAGGTGTTATCGTTTGTGGCCAAGAGGATAAAACAATGTGTATCAGAGAGTTTAATGTGTGGTTAAGGCAGTGGTGTAATGCTGAAGGTTTTGGCTATATAAGTCATGATGTCAGTAGGTGGTCTAATAGGGAGTTGTTTAAGAGGGATGGTTTGCATCCATCATACATAGGTACCCAGGTGCTCGGTGAGGAATTCAGAACTTTTTTGGACAGGCATTTAAACTAGGTAAAGGGGACAGAGATGTGGGTGATTTCTGTCCCCGACCAATGAGGATAAAGCAGTTTTTGGAAGCTTATGAAAAGGGAGCTGCAAATGAAATAGATGTAGTTGTTGATGATAAGGGGCAAACTAATAATGAAAATAATGTTCTTCGGGTAATGTGCACGAATGCTCGAAGCTTGAGCAACAAGCTCTGTGAATTAATAGCCATAATATATAGAGATAATTTGGACCTGGTTGCCATAACTGAGACATGGTTTAAGGATTCTAATGAATGGGAAATATCCATACCAGGATATGTACTGTATAGGAAGGATAGAATAGAGAGAAGGGGAGGTGGAGTAGCCATTTATATTAAAGAAAGTCTAAAAACAACACTAATTCACAATACATGTCAAGATCTAGAGACTCTCTGGACTTGCATGCAAAATAAAGAAGGTTCTGTCATTAGAATTGGGGTGATCTATAGGCCTCCAGGGCAATCCGAGGAATATGACAACAAGATGGTGGATGAAATTACCCAAATGGCAGTAAAGGGAGATATTGTGGTTATGGGTGATTTCAACATGCCTGATGTTGACTGGAATATCCCCAGTGCCCTTACATGCAAAAGTAAGAATATAGTAGAGGCCTTTACAGGAGCAGCTCTGGCACAGCTGGTTAAGACACCAACTAGAGGGGAGAATATTCTAGATTTAGTTTTTACGAATGGGAATTGGGTTTCAGATGTCAAGGTGGAAGAAAATTTAGGATGCAGTGACCATCTATGTTTGTGGTTTGATGTAAAAACTAATTGTGAGCAATCCTATAATGCAACCAAAGTATTGGATTTCAGAAAAACAAATTTTAATGCAATGGGGGAATATTTAGAAAATGAATTAAAGGGGAGGGATAAAATGGCAGGAG
The DNA here is from genome assembly GCF_031021105.1 of Erythrolamprus reginae. Taxonomy (NCBI): domain Eukaryota; kingdom Metazoa; phylum Chordata; class Lepidosauria; order Squamata; family Dipsadidae; genus Erythrolamprus; species Erythrolamprus reginae. The sequence continues at coordinate 220,789,177 of NC_091950.1, forward strand.
CGAGCACCCAGTGGACTGTATTAAAAAAGGCCATCTTAAAAGCCACTGGACTGTATGTAAGACAAATAACTAAAGGTAAAAGGAAGAAGAAACCGCTATGGTTTAGCAATGATGTAAGGGCTATAGTCAATGAAAAAAAGGCTGCCTATAGGAGGTATAAAGAGTCTGGAAGTATAGCTGATAGGGAGGTGTATAAAATGAGACAGAAGGAGGCGAAACAGATAATATATGCTGCTAAAGCCTCAAAAGAGGAAGAAATTGCCAAATCTGTAAAGAAGGGGGATAAAACCTTCTTCAGATATATTAATGATAAGAAGAAGAAAAACTGCGGCATCACGAAACTTAGTACCGGGAATAATACATGCATTAATGGGAATAAGGAGATCGCTGACCATTTCAATAGCTACTTCTGTTCAGTTTTCTCAAAAGACACCGTACAAAATAATACTATAGAGGGATATAGCATTGCTTCCAGCTGTACGGATTCAGCTCCAGTGATCTTAGAAGCCGATGTCTTAGAAGAACTTGAACGATTAAAGATAAATAAGGCAATGGGTCCAGATGGCATCCACCCCAGAGTTCTTAAAGAACTCAGATCTGTCATTACTACCCCCCTGACTGATTTGTTTAACCAATCCTTGTTAACAGGAGAAGTTCCTGAGGATTGGAGAATGGCCAGTGTTGTGCCTATTCACAAGAAGGGCAGTAGAGAAGAAGCTGGTAACTACAGGCCAGTTAGCTTGACATCAGTTGTAGTTAAAATGATGGATACTCTACTCAAAAAGAGGATAAATCAGCACCTAAAAAACAATAACTTATTGGACCCAAATCAGCATGGCTTTACTGAAGGCAAATCATGTCAGACTAATCTCATTGATTTCTTTGACTATGTCACAAAGGTGTTGGATGAAGGTGGTGCCGTGGATATTGCCTACCTGGACTTCAGCAAAGCCTTTGATATGGTTCTACATAAAGAGCTGATAGATAAATTAGTGAAGATTGGACTTAATCCCTGGATAGTTCAATGGATTTGCAGCTGGCTGAAGCATAGACATCAGAGAGTTATTGTTAATGGCGAGTATTCTGAGCAGAGTCAGGTTACAAGCGGTGTGCCACAAGGGTCTGTTCTGGGTCCTATTCTTTTTAATATGTTTGTGAGTGACATAGGGGAAGGTTTGGTAGGGAAAGTTTGCCTATTTGCCGATGACTCTAAAGTGTGCAATAGGGTTGATATTCCTGGAGGGGTCTGTAATATGGTAAATGATTTAGCTTTACTAGATAAATGGTCAAAGCAATGGAAACTGCAGTTTAATGTTTCCAAATGTAAAATAATGCACTTGGGGAAAAGGAATCCTCAATCTGAGTATTGTATTGGCAGTTCTGAAAAGGATTTAGGGGCAATGATTTCTGACAGTCTCAAAATGGGTGAACAGTGCAGTCAGGCGGTAGGGAAAGCAAGTAGGATGCTTGGCTTCATAGCTAGAGGTATAACAAGCAGGAAGAGGGAGATTATGATCCCGCTATATAGAATGCTGGTGAGACCACATTTGGAATACTGTGTTCAGTTCTGGAGACCTCACCTACAAAAAGATATTGACAAAATTGAACGGATCCAAAGACGGGCTACAAGAATGGTGGAAGGTCTTAAGCATAAAACGTATCAGGAAAGACTTAATGAACTCAATCTGTATAGTCTGGAGGACAGAAGGAAAAGGGGGGACATGATCGAAACATTTAAATATATTAAAGGGTTAAATAAGGTTCAGGAGGGAAGTGTTTTTAATAGGAAAGTGAACACAAGAACAAGGGGACACAATTTGAAGTTAGTTGGGGGAAAGATCAAAAGCAACATGAGAAAATATTATTTTACTGAAAGAGTAGTAGATCCTTGGAACAAACTTCCAGCAGACGTGGTAGATAAATCCACAGTAACTGAATTTAAACATGCCTGGGATATATCCATGCTAAGATAAAATACAGGAAATAGTATAAGGGCAGACTAGATGGACCATGAGGTCTTTTTCTGCCGTCAGACTTCTATGTTTCTATGTTTCTATGTTCTTGTATTATTTTTGATCTGTCTATTTGGAAGAAACCCATTTTGATCTTCATGTATTAATCCAGACATAATATTTTTTAATCTATAGGCGTATACCGAAACAAAAATTTTATAATCCACATTTAATAATGAAATTGGTCTATAGTTTTGAATTTTTTCTCTCTTAGTATCGGATTTATGTATTAAAGTTATTAATGCTTCAGACCATGTTTTGGGAATTTTGCCATCTAATATTATATTATTAAATGTTTCTAACATGTTTGTTATAAGTATGTTACTGTTTAGTTTATAAAACTCCGCAGGTATGGCATCTGGGCCGGTGGTCTTGTTATTTTTCTGACATTTAAGTGCTTGCTGTAGTTCTATCATGGTAAATGGTGCATTTAATTTCTGTTGTTGATCTTCAGTTAAGATAGGTAAGTCTATTGAACTTAAGAAGTTGAAGACTTCATCTTCATTTTTATCTTCTTTTTGATATAAATTTTTATAAAATTTTAAGGCAATTGCTTTCTTTTCCTCAATTCTATGTTTAAGTATGCCTTTACTATCTTCTAGTTTTTTTTTTATTATTTTTGCCTCTTTTTGGTTCCTTAGTTTAAATGCTAACCAGCGCCCTGGTTTGTTAGCATGTTCAAAATATTCTTGTTTAGCCTGTTTGATTTTTCCAGCTATCTGTTCTTGTTCTATTAAATTTATTTTGTGTTTAAGTATCTCTCTTTTCTTTTTATTCTCGTCTTCACCTTGATTATTTTGTGATATTATTTCTAAGTCTTTTAATTCTGTCCTCAATTTTTGAAGTTGACATTTCTTTTCTTTATTTTTTTTTGCTGTATAAGATATTGTTAATCCACGTATATAAGCTTTTACTGTATCCCATAAATTTTGTGCAGTAGTATCTGTATTATTATTTAAATTAAAAAAGATTTCCAATTCTTTTTCTATCCAGTCTTTATATTGAGAGTCTCGTAAAATGTTTCTGTTCATTCTCCAATATCTTGGTTTTTTATTTCCCTTCCAATTAATTGTCAATGGATTGTGATCCGCCCAATCATTTAATTCAATTTCAACATTTGAGACATACTCAGAGATCTGAGTTGAGATCCATGCCATATCTATTCTAGTCCATATTTTGTGCGGATTCGAGAAAAAAGTATATTGTTTATCTGTGGGGTGGCGCTCTCGCCATACATCTTGTAATATTAATTCTGAGGTAAGTTTCCAAAAAGTTACAGGTAGAATCATTTTCTTTTTTTTATTTTTCTTATTACCTGAATAGTCCATTTTACTATCGGCTATTGCATTAAAGTCTCCAATTATGATCATATTATCAATAGATAATTCTGTTATTTTCTCATGTAGTTCTTTGTAGAATAATTTTTGATTTTCATTTGGAGCATAAATCGATATAATGACGAGAGGTCCTGTTTCTAGATTTATTTGTAAAATTAAAATTCTACCATCATCATCACTGTAGAGTTGTTTGACCTCAATCGTTTCATCAATATATACCGCTATACCTCTCCTTTTTTTCACAGCTAGACTGGTAAACAAATTACCTAATTTGGAATTACATAATAAATCTCTATTCGTATTTTTAATATGAACTTCTTGTAAAATCATAATTTGAGCTCTTAGTTTTTTAAGTTTTGAAAATATTTGTTTTCTTTTTCTTGGGTGATTCAATCCATTTACGTTTACAGAGAATTTTTTTTAAAGTCTGAGTACATTTCTGTTAATAGTACTTTTTAGCTTCTCTAGGTTCTCGAAGTCTAGTACTTAGTACCAATTCTTCTTGTGGTTGAGATTGCTTGTTCTTAGGGTCTTGAGTTTCTTCCTCCCCCCTTGCGGTCGCTCCCCTTTCCTCTCCTCCTGCTCCAATTTCTTTATATGATATATCATGCCTACTCAGTCCAAATTGTTCATAAAAGACTCTTGCTTCTTCCACTGTTTCTAGTTTTATTCTGGATCTTTGCCAAAAAAAAAGAAATTCCTTCTGGAATCAACCATCTGAAAATTATTTTTTCTTTAAAATTCTCATTAGGAAGTAGTATTCCCTCCTGCTTTCACGAACTCTTCTTGGTACCTGTTTTAATATTATAACGTCTTTGCCTCCATATTTTAAACTTTCGTCTCTTGACCAGTGCAGGATGTCATCTCTTAAGGTTTTCCTAATAAATTTAATGTGTACTTCCCTTGGTAGGTTGTGTTTTCTCGCATAGCTAGTTGAAACTCTAAATTTCATCAATCTCTTTGATTACATCCTGAGGATCCATCTGTAGAATTTCAACCACTATTTCAGCCATTTTCGAGCCTAAGTTTTCGTCTTTTTCTTCGTGCACATTTTGGAACCTCAGCCCGTGTGAGGCTTATTGTAATTCAAGGTTGGTAATGGCTTCATCAAATCCTCTGTTAGCCATTATACTGTGATCCTCGAATTTATCCATTCTCTTTTCAGCTTTCTCTATTTTGTCGTCCACCTTCTTCTTCCATTGTTCATTTTCTTTTAAGGTTTGCTGCATTGCTTCAATTTTTCCATCCATTGCTTGAACACTTCCTTTCACATTTTCCATCTCAGACTTCAAGTTGCTCATTTCTGCTTTTATACCTTCATAGTGTTTCTGGGCCTCTTCCCATGCATCATCTCTATTAGCTTGGATAGAAACTTGAAGCAAGGCCAGTGTATCTTGAATAGTCTGCAGAGTTGGTTGTGCTGGAGTTTTTTCTTTTTCTTTCTCCTTGGCCAGCATACTTGTTATTGTTCTTTGTGGCGGAGAGGAATGCGATGGAGAAGGGGAGCTTTGTGGTGTAGCAGTTGGAGTTGTAGATTGCTTCTTTGAAGTTTTTATAATGGTCGAGGTGGTGGACATCTTCGACGCTTTTCTGGGTCTTCTAAAATCTTTAAGTTTTAATCTTTTGCAAAATGGCATCAATTTAATAATCGTTCAATCTTTAATATTACTATTATAAAATTAATATTAGTATTAAAATTGAATGAAAACAGCAAAGCAGAAAGATTTAAGAAAAAAAAGTACGAGGAGAAATATATCAACAATACCACAATATATCAATATATCTAATAGTGTACAAAATACCTTCAAAATTATGTAAAATCAATGTCAATTTAAAAGAAAGAAGAAAGGTGTACTTATAATATCAAATAGTTTCAAATAGTTTCGAATAGCTAATTCTCTAATAAACACTTACTTAAAATCTATTTAAAATAAGAATACTTAAAAGAATAAATCCCCCCCCCCCAAAAAAGGAGGAAGGGAAGAGGGGGAAAGGGAAAGGTGCAAGTCTAGTTTAAAAAAACAGAGTATTAAAATTGAATGAAAACAGCAAAGCAGAAAGATTTAAGAAAAAAAGGTACGAGGAGAAATATATCAACAATACCACAATATATCAATATATCTAATAGTGTTCAAAATACCTTCAAAATTATGTAAAATCAATGTCTACTTTAAAAAAGCAGTTAAACGAACAGTTAATAAGCACTTACAGTTCTATATATATATATTCTATCAATCTAAATAATCTTAGGACCTAAAAGAAGAAAAGAATAAAGAAAAACACAAAAGATAAAGAAACACACACGTAATATCAAAAAATATATAAGGAGGGGATAAAGAGGTACGGGGGGCAATCAAACAAGGGAGGGAGGGAGAGGGAAATTTAGCAATTCATTTATAGACTTAGAAGGAAAGGGGGGGGAAATCCAAAATGTATATAAGTTCTTTAGTTGCTCTTCTTATGGTTGAAATGTGTCAGTTAAATCAGTGTTCAAAGTTCCAGTATAATTTAATTCATTTGATATTTGTAAGTCCAGTTCCAAAAATCCAAAAAATACCAAAAATAATAAAAAGGAGAAGGCAGGGAGATTTTAATTCCAAATAGTCCAAATATTCCAAATAATAATTCAAATAAGTCCAAGTAGTGATTCAAATGAGTCCAAATAGTGATTCAAATAAGTCCAAATAATAACCCAATTGGTTCCAATAGTCCAAGTAAATAATCCAAATAGCACTTTAATTTCAGATAGAAAAAAAGAATATCTTCATTAGCAATGCTTCTCAGGAATCAGCCCACAAACAAACAAACAAAAAAGTCAGGAATAATGCTCTACAATCCAAACAGGATATAATATTCTACAATCCAAACAGGATATAATATTCAAAAAGGAAAAAGAAGAAAAAAAGTGATAATAATGATAAAGGCAAAGGAAAAAAGAGAAAAAAGAGTCAATTTAACGTATCCAAAGCTAGTCCATCAGCTCCTTTGTTCTTAAAATATTAATCCTCCATCTTGGGTATTAGATCTTATTTCTTTCTATACAGTATTGCAATCAAACACTACTAACGTCTCATACACAGTCCACTTCAAGGCAAAGAGAAAAAAAACGAGTAGTCTTCTTCGCCTTATTTCTAGTAAATTCAGTTATTTATTATTTATTCGTTTGTGGAGAGTAATAATCACAATACCTTTGTCTTCGCTGGGTTTTTTTGACTTCTTAGATTCTTTCTTTAAACTTCCTCTTTTGTGGAGTCGCTGCTATGGCCGGGCGCCGAAAGGATCCGGTCCCGGATCTTTGCGCTGGCACTGTGGGGCAATCCTCCACCTGGGAGCGGCGGCGAACACCCCCTCCGATGCAGGGAAGCCCCCTGTTCATGATCAGGCTCTCCGTGCCCGATCGCACCACTAAAAAGCAACCGCCAAGGCAAAAATGGAGGTCTGGGGACGGAGCTCCGTCGCCAGCCTCCCGATGCGGCTGGCAGCCACCGAAAGTGTCCAAAAGGGAGAGATCTAATGACCCCAAGCCTGGTGGCAAAGATGAGTTTTTAAACTTTTTGGGAAGGCAAGGAAGGTGGGGGCAGTGCGAATCTCTGGGGAGAGCTGGTTCCAGAGGGCTGGAGCCCCCACAGAGAAGGCTCTTCCCCTAGGTCCCACCAGCCAGCATTGTCTGGGTGATGGGACCCTGAGAAGACCAACTCTGTGGGACCTCACCGGACGCTGGGATTCATGCAGCAGAAGGCGGTCTCAGAGATAATCTGCTCCTATGTCATGTAGGGCTTTATAGGTCATAACCAACACTTTGAATTGTGTCCGGAAACAGATGGGCAGCCAATGCAGTCTGCGGAATGATGGTGAGATATGGGCATGCCTTGGAAGGCCCATAACTGCTAGTGTGGCTGCATTTTGGATGATTTGATGTTTCTGAACATTCTTCAAAAGTAGCCCCATGTAGAGAGCATTGCAGTAGTCGAACCTCGAGGTGATAATAGGACAGCAACTGATGCATCAGGCGGACCTGGGCAAATGCCCCCATCACCACAGCTGAAAGATGGTGTTCTAAAGTCAGCTATGGATCGAAGATGACACCCAAGTTGCAGACCCTCTCTGAGAGGGTCAATAATTCCCCCCTAGGGTAATGGATGGACAAATGGCAGTACCCACAGCGACTCCATCTTGTCTGGATTGAGCTTGAGCCTGTTGGCACCCATCCAGACCCTGACAGCCTCCAGACACTGGTACATCACTTCCACTGCTTCAGTGACTGAACATGGGGCGGAGATGTACAGCTGAATATCATTAGCGTACTGGTGGTAACTCACCCTGTGCCCTTGGATGATTTCACCCAGAGGTTTCATGTAGATATTAAACAGCAGGGGGGAGAGGATTGACCCCTGAGGAACCCCATCTAGGAGTCGACCTCTGACCCCCGCTAACACCGACTGCGACCGACCAGAGAGGTAGGAGGAGAACAGTGCCTCCCACTCCCAGCCCCTCCAGTGGGCATAGAAGGATACCATGATCGATGGTATCAAAAGCCGCTGAGGAATCAAGAAGCACCAGGACAGAGGATAAACCCCTGTCCCGTGCCTGCCAGAGATCATCCATCAGCACGATCAAAGCAGTTTCCGTGCTGTAGCCGGGTCTGAATCCTGACTGTCAAGGGCCTAGATAATCAGCTTCTTCCAAGGACCGCTGGTGCTGGGGCAACATCACCTTTTCATCAACCTTCCCTATAAAGGGAAGGTTGGAGACAGGTTGATAGTGTTTAAATATTGCGGGGTCCAGGGAAGGCTTCTTGAAGAGGAGACACATGAGTGTCTCCTTGTAGAGAGCCGGGAAGGACCCCTCTCTCAGAGAAGAGTTGGTAATCTCCTGGATCCAGCTCCATGTCACCTCCTTGCTGGCCAAGACCAGCCAGGAGGGATATGGATCCAACAAGCAGGTGGCGGAACTCACAGCTCCAATGGACTTGTCCACTTTATCAGGTATCACCAGGTCAAACTCACTCCAAACAGATGGATTAAGAACATATGTAGGAAACACAATGCAATAAAAATTGGATACTTTAATTATTGAGATATCAACTGGAAAACTAGCTCTACACTGTTGTGGTTGGCTCTGGGCCAGCTCCTGCTCCGAGGATTGTGGGGGTTGGTGTGGGAGAATCCTCACATTATCAGAAGCCGATTTTACTGCCAACAGCTTCGGACAGTGAAGCTTCTGTGTCAGGGGAGGATTCTGGAAGTGAAGCAGGAATGGATGAGGAGGTAATTACAGGCAGCCCATTAGCTAATTGCCCCATTAGTGAACCATCATCATCATCATCATCATCATTATATTCGGAAGAGGAGGTATTCATAGATGTGCGCAGACGCAGGTTTATGACAAGGAAGGAACAACTGCGCAAGTATTATAAGAAATAAGGGAGAATACCTGTGGCTGGGGCAATTGTGGCTGGAGCAATTGAGATAATTGGGCTGTTGTTGCCTCTCAGCGTGGGAGTTTATCCATTTTATGAGAGAGAGAGATTTGTGGTTTTGCTTCAGGATTTGTGAATGGCTTCAGGATTTACAAGAACTTTGTGGAATAATTCACAGTTAAGTTTCAGCGTGAGGACTCTTGAAGGGGACTGGCTGTGACATCTTCACAGCTGCCTTTTATCTGTTTTGCTTTTGTTTTAAGTTTTTCACAACATTCACAACTTGTGGTATGTGAGAGAGCACTTTGGCTGATTAAAAGTGCGTTTTGGACAGTATTTTCCTTTTGATAAACCAATTTTGTTTACTTTACAAACATTGTTTGAATTTCTACTTTGGACCTAATTGGGGGCTTGTAATGTGAAGCCCGGCATAACATACACCAAATGAGAAGTCAAAGTTCCCTAACCAGCCTTGTTGACAACTTTGTTGTCCAAAAACTGGAGGAGGAAACTAGAGGAATAGCCATACTGGATCTAATACTCACAAACAGAAAAGAAGTGGTAGAAGAAGTTGAAACTCTAGGAATGCTGGGTGAGAGTGATCATGTCATACTAAAATTCATCAGGATGCAAATACAAACAATTGAACACAATAACACCAAAATCCCAGATTTTAGATAAACTGATTTCAATAAACTCAGAGAAAACCTGGGAAAGATCCCTTGGATGAAAGTCCTAAAGGGTAAAACTACACAAAAAGTTCGGGAAACTCTGAAAAACACAATCATAAAAGCCCAGAGCAGCACAATTCTGATGAAAAACAAGAAATTCTAAAGGAAACCAGCATGGCTACACAAAGACCTTACTGTGAAATTGAATGAGAAAAAGACAAATACACAAAATAGAAAGAGCGACATATGACTAAGGTAGAGTACCAACAGACAGTCAGAATCTGCAAAGAAAAATCAGGACAGCAAAAGCCCAGAATGAACAAAGACTTGTAACAAAAGTCAAAGATAATTTTTAAAAAGTTTCTTCCAACACATAAACAATAAGGAAAAAAAATCAAGCAAACAGTTGGTCCACTAAAAAGAGAAGATAGCAAAGAAGTAACAGACAACAGAGACAAAGCAAAGCTACATAACACATTATTTGCATCAGTTTTCACACAAAAAACTGCAGATCTGCAAAAAATAGTCAAAACAAAATTTAACATAAACAAAAATATAGTAAGAGACCACTTGTCTGAACTTAACAAATACAAATCGCCAGGACTAGATGGACTACACCCCTGAAATGAGTCCCATCATTTCAGAACTACTGCACCACATCTTCCAAAAACCCTGGAACACAGGAAAACTACCTGAAGACTGGAAACAAGCTGATGTGGTCCCCATCTACAAAAAAGACAAAAAACCAGACCCAGATAGCTACAGACCAATCAGTTTAACATCAATCCCTGGAAAAATACTAGAAAAAATAACCAAGAAACAGATCTGCCACCACTGAGAAACAAACAAGGTAATAACCAACAGCCAACATGTGATTAATAAGAACAAATCATGCCAAACCAATCTCATTTCATTCTTTAACACTGTGACCAAATTAATAGACCAGCAAAATGCATGCGGTTCTGGTGGACAGCAGGAAGGAGGGAGGAGGCCGCTGCTCCACTAGACTACAGGATTAACATCTTGTATAGAGGTTAGCTTATGTATGCAGAAGCCTGTTTTCTGTACCATCGGAGAGGGGAAAAGTCACTGCCTCAGAGGATTTGTTTGCTTGCCTCTGCTGAAGACACCTGAAAGCTGGCCAGCCGATTAGCCGATCCCGGCTGGGGCTCGGAAAATGGCGGCCGCCATTATAGCCTGAGCCGTCTGCCTAATTGCCACGAAAGTCATCTTCCACAAGAGTCATCTTCCTTAATACTTAATCTCTGCTATCTACCATCTGTGGGAGAAATGTGAGTTGTGCCGCAGGACAAGTGATAGAGGCATTGAGGGCACCGAGGGCTGACGGGCTGATCAGCTGGGAGTCGGGAATGGCGGCCATAGGAAAAAACAACTGAGCCGCCGATTGCTTTCCACCTCTTACACTCACCCGGGACTGAGACTGAGATTGAGAAAGAAATCATAGAAAGAAAGAAATCATGACCTCTTATTTATGTCATCAGCGGATCAACGGATCTATCCAGACCTAGCTAGTTCGCTTATCAGACTGTACGGATCTAAGACGCCAGGATGCCGAAGGTGGGGGCGCCGGGTGTTGGAAGGACGTCTTTGCGCTATTGCAAAGAAGAGGAAACGGAGTTTTTCATCAAGACCGTGTTGCGTGAAGGTTACTAAGAAGCGTTTTGCAACTGTGTAGGCTGCATGAAGCTTCGAAGGGGCGATGGAGATAGAGATGTTGCCTAGTGGGACTGAGGACTACTGGAGATTGACCAGGGCATTTGGTGGAAATTGGAGCCCCCATAGAGAAAGAACTTGGGACATTTACAATCGAGGTAAAGAGACAGAATTTTTACAGTACTGGTCACCGATCTTGACTAGTTCTAGAAAGACCAAACTGTATTTATACTCTGAGATTCAGATACTGATATTTGAGGCTTCCAGAACTTTTACAACTTTGAGAACTAATCAGCCTAATCAACTTGGAGTCTGGCGCCCTCTTGCTACTGCTATTTGCTCTTTACTTTTGCTATTTCCCCTTTTAAGAACTATTAGCAAATTAATTACTTCTATACTATTTTCGTCCATGTGTTATATGTTTTTATGTTTACTGCCTTTTTAATTAATTTATTTTAGGGGTTAAATTATTGATGCTATGTGAATTGGGCTATACTATTAGTGTTTTTAAGTAATTTATTTTTAAATTAATTTCTAGGGTTTTTTAGCAATGGATTTTTATAATTATGGGAATGCAGTAAATGGGGGTGGGTGGGAGGGGATTTGTGAATGGAATGGGGTGGGTGGGTGGGATTATAGTATGGAGGCTGTTGGGGCCTGGATGAGTGTCAACAGACTCAAACTCAACCCGGATAAGATGGAGTGGCTGTGGGTTCTGCCTCCCAAGGACAACTCCATCTGTCCGTCCATTACCCTGGGGGCGGAAGTATTGACCCCCTCAGAGAGGGTCCTCAACTTGGGCGTCCTCCTCGATCCACAGCTCACATTAGAGAAACACCTTTCAGCTGTGGCGAGGGGGGCGTTTGCCCAGGTTCGCCTGGTGCGCCAGTTTATTTATTTATTTATTTATTTATTTATTTATTGGATTTGTATGCCACCCCTTTCCAGAGACTCGGGGCGGCTAACAGCGACAATAAAACAGTGTACAATAGTAATTTGGTATTGATGATTAAAAATCAATTAATATAAAAACCAAACATACATACATACATACAGTTGCGGCCCTACTTGGACCGGGAGTCATTGCTCACAGTCATCATGCCCTCATCACCTCGAGGCTCGACTACTGTAATGCTCTCCACATGGGGCTACCTTTGAAAAATGTTCGGAAACTCCGGATCGTGCAGAATGCAGCTGCGAGATCAATCATGGGCTTCTCTAAGTATGCCCATATTACTCCAACACTCCGCAGTCTGCATTGGTTGCCGATCAGTTTCCAGTCACAATTCAAAGTGTTGACCTATAAAGCCCTTCATGGCACTGGACCAGAATATCTCCAGGACCGCCTTCTGCCGCACGAATCCCAGCAACCGGTTAGGTCCCACAGAGTTGGCCTTCTCCGGGTCCTGTCGACTAAACAATGTTGTCTGGCGGGACCCAGGGGAAGAGCCTTCTCTGGGGTGGCTCCGACCCTCTGGAACCAGCTCCCCCCAGAGATTAGGATTGCCCCCACCCTCCTTGCCTTTCGTAAACTCCTTAAAATCCACCTCTGCCGTCAGGCATGGGGGAATTGAAACATCTCCCCCTTGCCCATGTTGTTTTGTTGTATGATTGATTGTGTGCTTGTTTTTTATATATATTGGGGTTGCTTTTATGAATTTTTTAACCTAAAACTGTAATTAGATTGGTAAATATTAGATTTGTCACCATGTACTGTTTTTGCCATTGTTGTGAGCCGCCCCGAGTCTGCGGAGGGGGGCAGCATATAAATCCAATAAATCTAATCTAATCTAATCTTAGTATAGTTGGATTTCAGCAAAGCAGTTGACAAAGTGGACCACAACCTACTTCTCCAAAAGCTAAAAATAAAGGGGGATAGACAGGTACACAACCAGATGGATTAACAACTGGCTGATCGAGTTCGATCTGCGCATGCGTCGCCCTAGATAGATGCACCGAGAGAAGGCTCCCTCATGTGAAGAAGGAAAAGTAAAAGTTAACCCCTGACAACCCTCTCTAGCTTGGTGAAAGTGGATTGAGAGGAAGCGAATTGAACAAAGCTGTTGAAAACCTTATGAGAAGGAGTTAAAAGTTGAAGCAAGCAATAGTTTTTAACGTGTGTAAGTGAAGAAGCGAGAACAAAGGAAAGATGGCGTCTACTACGGAGTTGGAAGGAAAGATGGATTCGTTGCTTAAAGCATTTGCTGACATGGGACAGCTGCTCCAAGATATGAAGAAGGAATTATCGGTCGTTGGGGTTGGAATGGCAGACTTGAAAGAACAATCCAAAACACAAGATCAAAGAATTGGGAAACTGGAGGTGGGGAAGTCTCGCCAGGAACTCCGCATCATTAACTTGGAGGACAGACAACGTAGGTCTAATCTTCGTCTGAGGGGTTTTCCTAAAGACTTTGCGGAGAGCAAACATCTTATTCAAGAAATTCTTCAGTGGTTCAATGAAAACAAGGTTAAATGTGACCTACAAGAATTTGAAAGAGCCCATTGGGCTTTTGGATCCCGGAACCGAGGGGATTCAAAAGACATTATCGTAAGGTTTGCCTCAGAAAGGAGAGCGGCAGAAATATTCAAAGAGTTGAAGCAGATTCTAAACTTACGTTACAAAGCTATTCCAATACGCGTTTTAAAAGATCTGTCTGCTGAGACCCTCAGGATGAGAAACCAGATGAGAGAAGTGACCTCCCAACTTTATGAAAATGGAATTAAATTTTCATGGCGTTATCCAGCTACAATATTTGTTTTTAAAGATTCCAAGGCTTTCCAGGCGAGATCGTTGGAAGAGGGAAGAAATTTACTTCATCAGTTGGGGTTAAATCCGGATGGAGAGTCCCAGGCACAGACATCGAAAAGCCGGCCAGAAGCAGCAGAGGGTGAGCTGTTTATGCTCCAACCGATCCGGGTAGCAGAACAAAGCAGGGCGGAGAAGATCACAGCACTCCAGAAGGAACTGGACTCTCTCCAGGAGAAAGAGAAAGAGAAGAGGGACGAGCCAAGGGTCACCCGCCAGAAGAAAAAATAATAAACTGAACTGACTTGCTAATATGGTATTATGATTTTCAACTAATTAATCTTTTTTGTGTGTACTTTTTTCTTGGTTTTCTTCGCTAACTAATAAAGGGAGAGGAGGGAAGGAGGGGAGAATCTTTTGATACGTTGCAAAATGGGGAGAAAGGGGGGAGCTTTCTGGTGGAACACAGATCCAGGAGTGCCTCTCGATAATGAAAGTTTTTTTCGTTGCCTCCCCCTGGGGGGGGGGGTTAGGGAAGAGGCACTAGGGTGGGGATTCATGGTAACTAAAAAACATTTTTCCGGTAGGCTCTGTTTTGCAGGAGGGGGAAATGTATTTAAAATTATGTAAATGGGTCATATAGGGTTATTATCGTTGAATGTAAATGGTCTTTCATCACAGAAAAAGTGTTTTAGAATCATGAAGCTGGCTAGGGACAGTAAAGTTGATATTTTACTTTTATCAGAAACTCATAAAGGAAGGGAAAAAACAGATAGATTAGTTACAAATAGTGAGTGGCAGAAAGTTTATGAGTCGAGAGGGACAACCAGTTCAAGAGGAGTCGCCATCTTGTTTAATCGAAGGGTCTATTTTCAATTAATTAATATTAAAAGGGACAAAGATGGCAGAATGTTATTTATTAAGGGGAAAATAAAAAATAAGTTAGTAACCTTAGCGGTAATTTATGCTCCTAATGTAAATGCAAAACAATTTATAATAAATGTAAAACGGAAACTAGACAATTTTGTGGAAGGTATAGTGATTTTAGCAGCCGATTTCAACTTGGAATTAACAGCAGGGAGGGGGGGAAAGAAAAAGTTACACTTAAATAAAACCAATATGACGGATTTACATGAAGACATTGTAAACAGAGACACCTTTTATTCTGCAAGACACAATAAATTTAGTTGTATTGATTACATGTTAATTAATAAGACAGATGAGGCAAAGCTTAAGAAAGTGGAAGTGAAAAGTATCTGGTTATCAGACCACGCACCTCTCCTGGCAGTGATTGAGATAGAGACCTGTAGGAAACAATGGATTTGGAGATACAACCCTCTGGTTTCAGCTAATGAGGAGAATAGAATTAAATTACAAAGGGAACTGAATGGATTCTTTTGTACTAATGCAACAGGTGAGATTAAACAAACAATAGTCTGGGATACACATAAGGCTGTTATGAGGGGTAATTGTATTAGTACTGAAGCTTTTATTAGGAAATCCTGGGAAGCTGAGAGGAAAAATTTATTAAGAGAAATAGATTTAATCCAAGAAACTTTAAAAATTACAAGAAATAGAGAATGGAATTCACTATTATTACTTAAGAAAAAGAAATTACAATTACTTGACGAAGAAAGATGGAATAAAATGAAGATGATTATAAAACATAGAATTAGGGGATGGAGTAATAAATCAATGAAGCAAATGGTACATTATCTGAAAAAAAGAAAAGAGAAATCCCACATCTCTGCTTTAAAAGATAAGGAAGGCCTAATTAAACGTAGTAATCTAGAAATGGAAAAAATAATGAGAGATTTTTATGGGAATTTATACAAAAAAGAGTAAGTTATTTCGCAAACTATAGAGGTTAAAAAGAAATTAAAGGAAGAGGATAGACAAATGCTAAATGCAAAAATTACAAATGATGAGATATCTAGAGTTATTAAAGGGTTGAAACCTGCTAAAGCCCCAGGTCCAGATGGTTTTACTGCTGAATATTATAAAATGTATACGAATGAATTATTACTGCATATGGAAAAATTGTTTAACAATGTAATGGAGACTTTTGAAACTCCACAGACGTGGAAAATGTCAGAAATTATAACGGTCCCAAAACCGGATCGTGATTTAACTGACCCAGGTTCTTATCGCCCTATCAGCTTATTAAATCAGGATTATAAAATATTTATGAAAATATTGGCAAACAGGGTGGAAAATATTTTACCGAAAGTAATTGGAGAAGATCAATATGGATTTGTTAAAGGAAGGAAGATTTATGAACCAATAAGAAATGTGGTCAATGTTTTACACCATGCTACCAATACCAAAAGAAAACTAAGTATTCTAAAATTAGATGTCTACAAAGCTTTTGATAAAGTTAACTACGATTACCTATTTCAACTATGTAAAGATTTAAATATGGGAGATTCATTCTGTAGAATTATAGAAGCAATATATAAGGATAATATAGCTCAAATCAGAGTAAATGGTAACAGAACAGAAACGATTAAAATTCAGAATGGAACTAAGCAGGGTTGCCCACTATCCCCAATGTTATTTGCATTAGCAATTGAGACTTTAGCAAACAAAATTAGAAACGATAAGGAATGGAGAGGTTATCAAATAGGGAAACTTGAACTGAAATTAAATTTGTTTGCAGATGATGCTATAGTGATGTCCGAAACCCCAATAGAAATGATGAAAAGAATAATGATATTGCTCCAGGAATTTAAAGATCAATCTGGACTTAAGGTTAATATAGAGAAATCAGAGATAATATGTTTAAATACTGGCCCTAAAGAGCAAATCGAGATACAAAAAATATCAGGATTGAAATTAGGTTGCAAAAAAATGAAATATTTGGGAATTTGGTTGTTTAAGAATCCAATAAAAATAGTGACGGCTAATTATAATCTAATATGGAAAAAAATCCAGAAGCAGATAAAAAATTGGAAGGGTAAAAAGTTAGGAAGAATTGCCAAGATTAGGGCCCTTAAGATGATGATAATACCAAAAATGATGTATTTGTTTCAGGTTCTACCGGGTAGTTTTCCTGAGGCAAAACTAAGAGAATGGGATAACAAATTAAGTTATTGGATTGAAGGAGACAAAAAACCCAGAATAAGGAAGCATAGGCAGTTTGCACAAGAGAAAGAGGGAGGTTGGGGCAGCCCGTGCCTAGTATTATATAGAAATGCGTTTCCAATGGAAAGGTTAATGGAACTACAGTTATGGGGGGGAAAGAAATGGGTAGAGTTAGAAAAAGAAATCAATAATATAAACAACAAAGAATTATTATTTAAAAATTGGAGTAGAATAGAAACCAGTAAATTAAGTGATCCTTTTAAAGCATGTTTAGAAATATGGTATAAATGGCAGAGGAAAAGTGGAATAAGGGTATCCAGGCTTTCAACGTTATATGTATTGAATATAGGGGATGATGTTAACTTAAGTAGAATCATTAAAGTATTAAATAGTAAAGGGATAACGAGAATTGAACAATTATATGAGAAAGATGGAAGAGTCAGCAGAACTCGATTGGAATGGTGGATTGGTAAACAGAAATGGTTGCAGATTAATGCAATAAGTACATATTTAAATAAAAGTGAGAATAAAGAAGCCTTCTTACGAGAAGAAAATTGCTTAGAAAAAATAATAAGAGAAAAGATAAATGAGGGCAAAGCACAAGCCGGCAATATATACAGAATGCTATTGCAGATGGAAGAGGAAGTAACAAAAAGTTTGACAAGATGCTGGCAAGATGATTTACAAATAGATGAAAGGGAAATGAAAGAAATAATAGAAAATATATATAAGATTAAAAATACGAGAGTTAGAGAGATGAGAAGGAAAATTTTACATAAATGGTACTATACACCAGTACAAATTGCACACTTCCAGGGGAAAGAGAAGGGTAAATGTTGGCATGGGTGCCAGGAAAAGGGAATTTTTATGCATATGCTCTGGGAGTGTGCAGAAATTCAGAAATTTTGGAATGTAGTGCAGAACAAAATTAACAAAATGTTAAACATTAACTGGATAATTACAAAAGAAATATCAATTTTAATTAAATATAGGGAACTAGGAGAATTCAAGGAAATCAAAGCCGCAGCATTGGAAAGTGCCCAAGCGGTGATGGTTTTAGGTTGGAAAGATTCTACAAAATGGACATTACAAAATTGGTACTGGTACATGGTGGACCACATACATTTTGAAATCATGGAAATAAGATTAAACAATTTCGATGAGAACAAATTGGAGAAGTTGATGGTGCGATGGAATAAGGTAAAAGATTATATGTTAAGTAGAATCTGTGTTGTAAATATGAAAAATAAATTGCAATCACTCTTTTAGTAATACTTGATGCAAGATAGAGCCAAGGAATAACAGATAAATAATTAATTTTTTTTAATCCTCTTGTATGGGTGGTGGGGGTGATGGGGGGGTGTTATTGTTAGGTGATGGGCATATGCACTGTGCACTGTTATATGTTTGTTTTATGTAAACTTTTAAAAATCAATAAAACTTTATTTAAAAAACAAACAAACAACTGGCTGATCAACCATACCCAACAAGTAGTACTCAGTGGGTCCAAGTCCACATGGAAAGAAGTAAGCAGATGGGTACCACAAGGATCTATCCTAGGCCCAGTACTCTTTAATATCTTCATTAATGACCTAGATGAGGGAATAAGAAGGGGAACTAACCAAATTTGCAGATGACACCAAGCTGGCAGGAATAGCCAATATTCCAGAGGACAGACTCAGGATCCAGATGGATCTTGACAGACTCGTACATTGGGCCTAAACAAATAAAGTAAAATAAAATTCAATGCAGAAAAAAAGGAAATCCTATACCTAGGTAAGAAAAGACATAAACTGGGTGAAACCACAATCAACAGCAGTGACTACGAGAGGGATCTTTGAGTCTTGGTGGACAACCAACTAAATGTGACCCAGCAATGTGCAGTAGCAGCCAAAAAGGCCAATACAATCCTGCATTAATAGAGGAATACAATCCTGTATTAATAGCGGGATACAATCTAGGACTAGGGAGGTACTAATACTACTCTATAAAGCCTTACTTAGACACAGCTAGAGTAATGCAGTCAGTTTTGGTCACCACATTGCAAACATTGAAACTCTAGAGAAAGTGCAGAAGAGAGCAACCAGGTTGATAAAGGGACTAGAAACTAAAACATACGAAATGAAGTTGCAGGAACTGGGCATGGTTAGTCTAGCAAAGAGAAAGGCCAGGGGAGACATGTTAGCAGTGTTCTAATACTTGAGGGGATGCCACACAGAGGAGGGGGTCAGGCTGTTTTCCAAACCACCAGAGAGCCAGGCAAGTAATAACAGATGGAAGATGGCCAAAGAGAGATTGAACCTGAAAATAAGGAGGAACTTTCTGATGGTGAGAGCAATCAACAAGTGGAACAGCTTGTCTGCGGAGGTTGTGAGCACTCTAATACTTGAGGCTTTCAGATTGGATTGCCATTTGTCCGAAGTGGTGTAGGGTTTCCTGCTTGGGCAGAGGGTTGGACTAGATGACCTACAAGATCCCTTCCAATACAAACAAACAAACAAACAAACAAACAAATAATACATACATACATACATACATACATACATACATACATACATACATACATCTCAGCCCAAGGAAGAGGCAAGGTCAGTGCACTACTAAAATGTTCCTTAAAAAATACAGAGACTTGTCCTGGCAATCACTAGGAGGAAAGAAAGGGAAAGGAAAAAAAAGAGAGGAAAAGAAGGGAGGAAGGAAAAAAGAAGGGAGGGAACCGAAGTTTACAAATATTTTCCCTTATTTCTCCAATGCTTGAACTGATTAGATAAGTTAAACACATATACCTATTCTTTTCAGTGGAAACAAATTAATACTGCTCTTTTAAAAAAACGGTCTTTTGCACTTACCACTTGTATTCCAGATTGCATCTTGATGATCCTTATATTCATTTTTCATGCATTCTTGCACATAGATTTTAGGATCAGAACCTGATTTTAAGATATCATTAAGCAATGCAATGTATGCTATAGAAAGCCTGAGGGTATCAATTTTGGAAAGACGTTTTTCAAAAGGGAAAGTTGGTACATGGCCTCTGAGTTCTTCAAAAGCAGAGTTAATACTAAGCATCCTCTTTCGTTCTCTAATGTTGGCACCATGCCTTTCTTTTTTGTGAGATCGATGTGGAATAATTTTATGGGAATTATATTGCCAATCACTTTCATCACATTGAATCAGGGAGGAATTGTCCAATCCAGCATTATCTTCAAATTGCAGAATATAGTTACCAAAGTCTGCAACTGATGTTGGCATATTGGGAGAAAATATTTGAAGAGGAGCAGGTAAGCTGGCAAAGATTTCATTTGCAGTAGAATTACCATTGACTTCAAATAGGCTAATTCAAATAGGATATTGAATCTTCTTCAAAATTAAAACAAGATAATTCCATTGCTGGATCTTTTAACAGCTTTAACAACTGAAAATTCATATAGTTTTCAAGTGCACAGAAAAAATATGATAGTCAAACTACACTTTTAAATAAAAGCTTCAGAAAGAATTTCAAATTATGGCTCCAGCCAAGCACTGTACAGTTATACTCCAGTTTGATAAATGATGTGAAGCTTAAATATCTGGAAGCTTCATAAGAAGCTGCTTTATTATTTCTTTGATATCATGGAATAATAACTGGTTTTCATCTGACCCCTAGAATAAACATCTATTGATATCATTACCAAGTTTGTCCTCGTGTTCATTCATTCATGTTGCTCTTTACTTAGCATTTATGTAAGACTCTACACTGAATTGATTTGCACCAAAAAGGAGAATAAAATGCTGTCTTTTATAAGATGTTAGCAAAATGTTACACAGCTGATTAAAAAAAACACCCCATTATAATAGTGTCAGAAACATATGACTGCCTTCTTTGATCAACCAAGAATATTCAGGTTTCCTTTATTTTATATGAAAAAATATAAAAGGGAGAGTCATCAAAGGAAATCTCTATGTTGAACACCTGTATATACATTATTTCTCTGGAAAATGCTCTTATATTTTAGAGACTTTTACATTACAATTTTTTTCTGAAGGACTGACATTTAAAAAAAATGATTTTCCCAAAATGGTCACTAATTTATTATACTCTGGGTAAAATACAAAGAGTTTTGTCCAAGAAATGTGCAATCAAGTTAGTGAAAATTGAAGTTTATCATAGAAACATAGAAGGTAAGGTTTGGACAGACTTATATAGTAAAATTCCAACTTTTATAGGAATCCACTACTGAATCTACTTCTCCCATTCTCCATGCAGGCATCCTATTTTGTGGTCCTTTGGAATCCTGATTCCTTCTCCAAGCCAGATGATGAGTCTTGATCAGAATAAGGATTGTGAGACACTGATGCTGGCATAGTGTGAGATGGCATGGAATTCACTTAGCAGCAGCAGGAAAAAAATGGCTGAAGGTGAGCAGGATGTAACATATCTTGTGGAGTCCAGAAGGTAGGAGCAATGGGGGCTTAGTAGAATAGTGCTGGTTTAGTTGTATGAAAAGCTTGAGGCAGCATTTCTCAGTGGCAGCAATAGCATCAGGGCTGAAATTGAGGCCTAGGGGCTGTTATGCCAGGCTTCACGTTAGGAGCCTCAATTAAGTCCGAAGTGTGAATTCAAACACACACACTCTTGTAAAGTAAACAAAGAGTCAGTTTATCAAAAGAAAAATATTGTACACACGCACTTTAATCAGCCAAAGTGCTCTCCCACAAACCACAAGCCTGGAGTGGTGTGAAAAGCAAAAACAAAAGCAGAACAGATAAAAGGCAGCTGTGAAGACATCACAGCCACACACCCCTTAAAGAGTCCTCAAGCTGTACTTAACTGTGAAATAATAATAATAATATTTAATAATAATAATTTATTAGATTTGTATGCCGCCCCTCTCTGCAGAGGGTCCTGATAAAATCTTGAAGCCGTCCAAAATCAAACAGCACTCGTCTCTCGCCAAACAGATAATCTCCCACACCAAGAGGCAGTGACACTGGCAATTTATCAGCAGCCCCATTAGCCTAATTGCCCCAGCCACAGGTGTTCTCCCTTATCTTCTATAATACTTGCACAGTTGTTCCTTTCTTATCATAAACCTGCGCCTGCGAGCATTTATGAATCCCTCTTCCTCCAAATCTAATTATGATTCACTAATGGGGTCATTAGCTAATGGGCTGTCTGTAACTACCTCATCATCCGATCCTGCTTCACTGCCAGAATCTTCCCTTGACACAGAATCTTCACTGTCTGAAGCTGTTGGCACTAAAACCAGTCTCTGATAATGTGAGGATTCTCCCAAACCAACCCTCACAATCCTCAGAGCAAGAGCTGGCCCAGAGCCAACCACAATAGGGGCAATGGTAGCTGACTAAAACTACTGAAGGCCCCAGGTCTGTACTTCAATCTAAGTAACTTTATATTCTTAAAAGAACCAGAAAAAAAACCTTATGGACTGCTATTATTGTGGCGTGCAATATATGTTCCATGTATGTGCTTGTGCCCAAAGTACACCCAGATTACACATGCATTAAATATAAGTTATGTGAAGTACTATTTATTTATTGTATTTATATGCCGCTCACTCCAAAATGGACTCTGAGGAAGCCATAGTTTGCATAAAATGGTGTGAGTCTTATGGAGGTATGCCAGGATTTATTAAACGCAAACTCCGGTACCGGGAGAAAACGTGACCAATCAGCCTGCCAGTCTGACACAAAGCACCATAGGTGTTGTTCCAAAATTCCAATGGTTTTTTCTGTCCCCCCATCAGTCTGAGGGTGCTGGATCAACACAAGACAAACTTGGACCTGTAAAGCAGACATAACTGTGCTGTGAACTGAGTTCCTCGGTCCAACACAACTCGATCCATGGATCCGGAATACATGTTGCAAAAACAATTTAGTGGTGTCATGGGATGTGGGATGGTCGATGGCCTGATGAACCCTTTGGTCAGATTTTTATCTATGAAGTCCTTGAGGGCCACTAATTCAGGTTCCGACATAGAGTACAAACAACCAGCCGGCAACTTGGCATCAGGTAACAGTTCTATGGCACAATTATACGGGCAATGCGGCAGCATGCGTTCTGCCTTTTTCATTAAAGACATCCACAAACTCAGCAAGGCCCTCTGGTAACACTGCTGCAGGGATAACGGGCCCTTGCTAGGCACAAATGTGATGATGGTGGTCTACACATTGTGAACTGGAAAACGTGATGCTGTTCTGCGACCACACCACCTGAGGATCATGCACCCTTAACCATGACAACCCCAAAACAAGAGGGAAATGGAGGCCCCACGTGACATAAAATTGTAAAGCCTCCTCATGAGTCCCAATGCTGATCCGCACCGGCAAGGTCTGAAAATGGATGGGCCCAGACAATAACACCCCCCCATCAATGGTTTCAACAGTCAACGGAAGGTTCAAAGGACACCAGGGCAATGAATGTTTCTGTGCAAACTCCTCATCCAGGAAATTTGTGTGGCCCCCGAATCCACGAGGGCAAGATCAGAAATCAACTGAGTACGACGATCCACCAGGAGCTTGACATTAATCGTGAGGTGACGGTACATTCTGGAGTCATTATCTGAAGAATCCTTAACCAATGAAATGCCAGCCCGACCTAGTGTTGCCACCAAGCCGGGCTGTCCTCATTTCCTGACTGTACATCCGGCGGGGAAACCAGTGGCATAGGGACAGCCATCGAGGAATCTGGAACTATGTTGGGAACATGAGTTGATGACACTGGGAGCTGTCCTGCAAGAATCGGTGTGGCAACAGGAGGACCGGGAGGATTTGAAACTGCGGCAGCAACCATGCTCCTTCGTTTGCAGGGACAGGCATTCGTTATCACACTGTGTATTGTCAGCCCCAGAGACATTTAGAGACATTCAGTAATCAAATAGCTAACTGTGTGTATGTTAATTAGCTCCACCCATAATGATGTAAAATCCTATCTGGATAGCCAGCATCACTTCCTTTCTTCTTGGGAAGAAACTCCATCTTTTCTAAGTCTTTAACAATGTAAGACATACAGTAAGAGCCTGGGACCAGGCATAGCTGTTTTCTTTGTTTTTATTAATAAAAGTAACTTCGTTTGAAGCCGTTTCTGTAACTTAATCCATCGCCTCCAGATTTGATTCACCATAGCTCATGCGGGCTGTGATTTATCTACAAAAATCTAACATGGCAGGCAGAGTTTGGCTGACTTCTAATAATAGCTACCGTGCTCATTGTAATGCCGGCAAAGTGGAAGAAGAAACTTTTCTCACAGTCTTTTATAGATGAAATTTCAAATGAACAATTTGCAGATCTGATGGATCTTATCCACACTTCTCAAGAGAAAAGAAACTTTGTCATGGAAGAGCAAAGATCTCTTCAAACAATGGAGCAGACAGACCCTCAAGAAACCGTAATTGCCCAAGCTTACTTACTGCAAGAGGGGGAGGAAGTTTTATTTGGTCAAACGGCCGAAAAGACTTTAGAGCTTGCTAGCCATAAATTAGTGAAGAATGTGAACTAGAAGAAGACACATTAGTTTGTTCTGAATCTCCTAGTACCAGCTTTTCTCAAAGTGGTCAGTCTTCTCAGCTCCCTTTAAAGGCAAAGGCCAAAACTAAGCACTGTGATGAGAAAAAATCTCAAAGCTCCATTGGGAGCCATGAATCACTTTCTGGTTCAGACAGAGTCAGTGCTACCATTGCTTGCTGTGAACAAACAATTCAGGACATACAGTCGTATTGTTCGCAGTTAGATAGTCTTGGAGATTCAATAACATTAAAACAGAAATGGATACATGATAAATGCATGGATGATTTATATGCCTATAGACAACAATTAAGAGAACTCCTAGAACTTCAAATGAATGTTTTAAGAAGTGAGTTCGCACATTTTTCCATTAAACAAACCGCGCATGTGCAGGAAAATGAAACTTACCCTGCCACGTCTACAGAGAAAGGAATGTCTGTGTTTGCTAATATAGGCTCTCAAAAGGAGCATGCACAGGGAGAAAGCAAACCTTATAATGCCATGTCTGAGAACAAAGACATTCCACAAGAAAGTTACCCTGCAGCACCATCTGGTGGTCAAACAAGAATTTCGCTGCCGGTTCATAATTTTAAGTCACAAACCTTTTCAGAAACTCTCAAAAGTTATCCTGCAGCGGCCTCTAGTGGATTGCATGATTTTAAATTTAAGTCAATGTCTGGTTCCAAAGATCTTTTCCAAGCCTTCGCAAATGAAAGAAGGTGCTTAAGAGAAAGTGTGTCTAATCAATCTGCTGTTAAACCACAAGCATCGCAGGCAAGCCAAGCTGCACAGATGCAAAGGGACCAGCGCTCACAAATTCCAGCTTGTCCTGCACAGCAACCAGTTCAACCACCCTTGCCAGTTCAACCACCATTGCCAGTCCAGGTGGCTCAACCAGTCCCAGCGCCTCCAGTTCCAGTACCCCATGTACTGCAACCAGCAGCCCTGCCAGCGGCATCTACAAGGCATCTAATCACCTTAGCAACCCTGAAAGGTGAGTCAAGATTAAAAAGTAATGGACAAAATTACAAAACCTGGCTACATGAGATAAGGTTGATTTTGATTACTCAACAAGTGGATCATATGGCTTTTGATCCTCCAGTTAGGCAATGGACTGAGGAAGAAAGGGAATCAAATATTCGTGCAACTCTCCTTATTCTTATGTCCTTGGACTCAGATTTATCAGTCAGATTCCCACATGATATTACTGCAAGTGATTTAATAGAGTCCCTAGATGAACTGTACAGGCCAGTTTCAGAAGAGGGAACATACCTGTTAATCTCTGATCTTTATTCAGCAAAATTAAAGCCTGGAGAGAAAATTGCTCCACATTTATCTAAGATGTTAGCAATGCAGAAAGACTTAACAGAGCGAGGCTATAACATCGATCCAATGCAAGTAAACGCTGCTATCATAAATTCTCTCAGTCATGAATGGAAAGAAGCTATTTTTAAATACAATAGCTTACCATTAGCCCGTAGAACAACTCTGAGACTCTGTAAACTCTTAACTAAAGAAGAAGGACTCATGCACACTAGACTCAGACCTATGTCATCTGCATACAAACCTACTTCGGCTAAAAACTATCAACAAAAGGGCTACGCTTTGAGATATTCACGCCAGAATCAACCTAAGAGAGATGACACTCAATGCTCTCAATCCAATGATCCCCAAAGTTCTCAATTTGGTGATTCTCAATCTCCTTCATATCCTACTCCGCTCAGAGGAACACGTTCAAGAGGATCCAGGGGCCAAGGCTCCAGTAATTCCAGATCAGCTCAACAAGATTCAAAAGGTGAGAAACATGTTTATGCCAAGTCTTTCCTACTTAACAGTGTTCCAGACAAAAGTCCACAGTACGACATTCGTCACTTATGGACATTAGACAGCGGAGCAGCCATCCACATTGTGTACCAGAAGGAATTTTTCACAGAATTTCATAAGACTGACATCAAAGAAGTGTTTGCTGTATCAGATCATCTGTGTAAAGTCGAAGGAGAAGGAACTGTCTACATAAAAGAATTGGACAAATTTATCTCGCATGTTTTCTATGCTCCAAGTGCCAAAGGCAACATACTCAGCATGTACCACCTGAATGAAGATTTGGGGTGTGAAGTGACTCATAAACTAACAGAAGGTTACATCGTGAAAAATGGCAAGATTCTTGCTACTTGTGTCCCTATTAGAGGTGTTTATTACTTAAAGCCAAATCCTCCTCCAAAGGTTGATGTAAGTATAAAAGTTCCAAAGAGCGAAGGCACAGATCCAGAGAGAAAGCCTGCTGCCACTATAGATACAAAGGCTCTTAAAGCCAATGAGGTCCAAGAGGTCCCCAATGATGTTTCAAATGTTAAACCTGTATTAACAAACAAATCTTTTCATTCCAGGTGTGTTCATAGATGGCACCGTCATTTGGGCCACACATCTTATCCAGTTTTAGCGAAGATGCCTGAATATGTAAATGGTTTTAAAGTTGATAGTGATTGCAAAATTCAGTTAGATTGTAAGATTTACAATTCTGCTAAGTCCAAGGCAGCTCCTGTTGCCAAACATGCCCTACGTTTGTCTACACACATTTTTGATTTGGTCCACACTGACATTGTTGGTCCATTTCGGCCTACTAAAGGTAGGTAAGTATTTCTTGACCATTGTCGATAGTTATTCTAGATATGGTTTTGTGTTTCTAATGAAACAAAAATCTGAGGCTTTTCAGATCTTTAAAGACTTTGCTGCAGAAGTACTTATGCAATACGATTTCTGGATCAGAAGAATCCAAAGTGATCGTGGTGGAAAATTCATGTCTCAGCAGTTCCAAGGATGGATGAAAAGAAATGGAATCCATCATCAAGCGTCAGCTTAACGGGATCGCAGAGAGACGCCAGGGGGTCCTGCAGACTATGTTTCGTTGCCTTCTAGAGGATGCTGACATGGACAATATATACTGGGGCGAAGCACTCAGGTATGCTAATACATTGTTACATTGTTAACCGAACATGGAGTAGTGTTATACAACAGACTCCTTACTACTTGCTTCATGCAAAGAAGCCTGATATTCAAAACCTCCACATTTTTGGCTCGTATGCCACGGTTAACATTCCATTAGATCAAAGAAGAAAAGGAGGTCCAGAGAATGAGATTTATCGGTTTTGATGAAAGCCCTAAATACTACAAATTTGCTGACACTTATCATAGAGCTGTTGTTTCTAATTCAGCTAAATTTGAGGAAGATACAAATTGGTCTAGAATACACAGTAATGATACTTCAGTTTATTTTCCTAAAGATGATGTTCAAGGTGCAGTGCAACCTGATCCTAAGGTAGCTGTTCCAGATGATCCAGATGTTCTAGATGATGGACAGTCTTCAACAGTCACAGATGATGTTCCTGGCGATGCAATTGGAGACGGAGATGATCAAGATGAAGGATGGACCAAGGTTCTAAGGCGTTCACAGAGAACCACCAAAGGAACTCCTCCAAAGAGATATCAACAGCAAGTATTACACAAACCTTTTCCTTTCTTATGTAACAATATTACACTTCCTCATGAGAATTTTTCTGAAATAAGACATTTGCCTGAATCTGAACAAGAAAAATGGTATGAGGCTATGGAAAATGAACTGGACAGTTTAAAGAAACTTAAGGTGTTCCAACAAGTTGAGCCTCCAATAAACAAGAAGATTATTGGCACACGTTGGGTGTACAAGGTTAAACAAAAACCAAATGATGAAAAAATATACAAAGCAAGACTAGTAGCACAGGGGTACTCACAGGTGTATCCTGAAGACTACACAGATACCTTTTCACCCACAGTTAAAAATGAAAGTGTCAAAATTGCCCTAACCACAGCTATTGCTTTGAACTTAGAAGTTTTTCAGTTTGACGTCGAGACTGCCTATTTGAATGCTGATCTAAATGAAGAAATTTACATGAAGAGTGCACCCGGGTTCCAGGATCGAGAAGGGGATGTATGGTACCTGCAGAAAAGCCTATATGGATTGAAACAGTCTGCTCTCATGTGGCATCGATGTCTCATAGAGAAATTAAATTCAATGGGCTTTATTAAGTCCGACTCTGATGAATGCGTGTTTACAAAAGGGCAAGGTAATGTTTATGAAATTATTCTTGTTTATGTTGATGATATTGTTTACATTGGTCCTAACAAACATATGAGTGAAACGTTTGCCAAAGGTCTAGAAAGACATTTCACTTTGAAAAGCTTAGGGCATATTCATGATTATCTAAGAGTTCAGATTAAAAAAACTGAGAAGGGGTTCTGCCTCTCACAAGAAAGTGAGGTTGACCAACTTTTGCATAATTGTAATATGTCTGATGCACATACTTGTCGTTCCCCTATGCAAACTGATTTTTACAGGTTAACTCAACAAGAGTATCCTCCATTTGAAGACCAAATGCTTTATCGGCCAGCAATTGGGTCATTATTATATATCAGCAGTTGGACAAGACCCGACATTTCACTGAGTGTGAATCTTTTGTCACGGTATGTTGGCAAAGCAACTACATTCCATTGGACATGCATAAAGAGACTGCTGAGATAAATGAAGTATACAAAGGACATGAAGTTGTTCCTAGAGCCGAAACATGATAAGTATCCTGAATTGATTTGTTATGCAGGTGATGTAGAAACATGAAAAAGTACTTCTGGTTATATAATGTTTTTGAATGGTTGTCCAGTTTATTGGAAAGTTAGAAAACAGAAGTTTATTTCTTGTTCCTCCACTGAAGCTGAATATGCTTGTGTTTCTGATTGTTGTAATGCATTAACCTCTGTTTCTGCTCTCATTGATAGTATTTGGGGAAATCCTATGAAACCAATTGTTATCATGGAAGATAATGTTTTAGTCACGTTCATAGCTGAAACTGAATTTGTTGGAGCTCGTTCACGGCACATCGACATAAGATATAAAAATACAAGAGAATACGTAAAACAAGGATTCGTGAAAATACAATATGTGCCTACTACTGAACAGATTGCTGACTTGCTGAATAAACCACTGCCAGCTGATCAACATGAATACCTATCCAAGAAAATGTGCCTTATGTGAACCAATGTCCCTGATGACTGCCAAAGAAGGGGTGTCACGCTGTGTATTGCCAGCCCCAGAGACATTCAGAGACATTCAGTAATCAAATAGTTAACTGTGTGTGTATGTTAATTAGCTCCACCCATAATGATGTAAAATCCTGTCTGGATAGCCAGCATCACTTCCTTTCTTCTTGGGAAGAAACTCCATCTTTTCTAAGTCTTTAACCATGTAAGATGTACAGTAAGAGCCTGGGACCAGGCATAGCTGTTTTCTTTGTTTTTATTAATAAAAGTAACTTTGTTTGAAGCCATTTCTGTAACTTAATCCATCGCCTCCAGATTTGATTCATCATAGCTCACGCGGGCTGTGATTTATCTACAAAAATCTGACATTCGCGAAATGACCTAACCCCCTGCATTAGAAGCACCAGCCTGTCGCACGTATCTGCGCTCTCTCCTCCGGGGACATATGGGATTGCATGAAGTTTGCTTCCATGGGCTCCCCGGCAGGGGCATGATCCACTAAACGAGGAGGCAGGGCAGGCAGGAAATGACGGGATACAGGAACCGTGGTCGGCACAGGCATAGTGGACACCCCCCGCCATGGAGCAGGCACTGGCGTGACGCCCGAAACACAGGGGGAGGACCACCCAGCCCAGCGCACCTCTCGAGCTAGCAGCCAAGCCTCAATGGCCAAACAATGCTGCTCCAGCTCATCCAGTGTGCCTGGCAGGGCCTCGTGCACCTCAAGCATAGTCTCTGACAAGCCATCCTGAAACGCCTCCAGCAAGGTGACCTCATTCCACTGCACCTGTCCACTGAGGCTACGAAAGTCACTTAAATATTCCACTAATGGGCACAAACCTTGTTTCAGCTGTTTCAACGCCCTCGTGGCCGTCTGCTCCCGCACTGGATCTGAAAACTGCCGTCACAACTGGGTGCAAAAGGTGGTATAATCCTGCAGTATTGGATCATCTCTGTCCAGAAATGAAGACACCCAGGAAGCAGCAGAGCCGGCTAATAAACTGCAGTGGAACGCCACCTTCTCTGCATCTCTTGGAAAATGGAGCAGTTGTGCAACTGCACTTGACTGAGGAAAGCTGCAAACATGTGTCTGTTACTCCAGAATTTTTCAGGCAGAGCCACAAAGTATTTCCTCCTTGGTAGTGGCTGTGGGGCAGGAGCTGCTGGCTGTACCTGTGGAATGACACGCTGCTGAGATAATATATCCACCTGATTCTGTAACTGCAGCACTGACTGCGTTAACGCTTGGATTTCCATCCTCAAACCATCGAAGACTGCTTTCATTTCTGCCATACCAGCAGCCATGATCAGATAAATGCCAGAAAAAAGAGAAGCAAACAATCCAAAACAGTTCACTCTGGAACAGTGTGTTTCTGGGGGTTGGTGGAAGTTTATTCTGTTCTGTCGGCGTGTCCCAACCGCCCATAATTACAGGGTAATTAGTCCAGAAAGACACACAGCACATGATAGAAGGAAAACCAAAAGTCTTTATCAACAGAAAAGCAGAAAAAACTCCCTTTTTAAATGTCAAAGGGATTTTCTGGTACACACAAGGCACAGGTTAAATGCAATCCAATTTCTCACCCAATAACTGGGAAATTGAGTCAAATTCCAAAGTCCAGAAAGTCCACACACAGTCTTGAACAGGGAAACAGCAAGATCACGATCTTGACGAACTATGAATCAGATAAACTTCCACAAGGCTAAACCAGCACGCTGTTCTTTTTATCTGTAGCACTAATTACAGCAGCCCCACCCAACCACAGGTGGCCTCACTTATCTCCTGTAATAATCCTTCAGTTGTTCTCTCCTATGCATCACTCTACACATTCGTGGGTCTGTCATAAGTTCTTGTTCAGAATCCAGGGATGATAAGGATGATTGATCTCCTCCTGGGCTATCTGCTAAACTCCCCCCTTCCCTGCTACTCATTTATTTATTTTATTTTATTTATTCATTTGTCCAATACACAAATACATAGGAAGAAAACTAGACATATAGTAATATATATAAGGGTAAAGTGAACTTAGAGGAGAGGATATATGAAAGAAAGAAAATATATATGATAGGTGAGAGAAAGGAAAGACAATTGGACCAATGGAGTATGTCATCTCGCAAGGTTTTCCTGGTGAATTTGATATGAATCTCTCTTGGAAGATTGTGGCAACGGATGTAACTATTCGAAGTCCTGTAAACTTCATCGATTTCTTTCACTAGCGCAGCAGGATCCTCCTGGAGTATTCCTCCAATCGTTTCCGCCATAGTCATTTTTAAATCTTCATCTTTTTCCTCTTTCATGTTCTGAAATCGTAGTCCATACGAAGCACGTTGCATCTCCAGCTGAATACAGTGATCCCTCGATTAGCACGGTCTCGATTAGCGCGAAACGCTGCAACGCGGTTTTTCAAAAAATATTAATTAAAAAATACTCCACGGTTTTTTTGCTATACCACGGTTTTTCCCACCCGATGACGTCATACGTCATCACCAAGAGTCACTTCTCTGTCTCTTTCTCTTTCTTTCCTGTCACTATGCTTCAATCATTTTCTCATTTCTCTTTTTTCTCCCCTTTTTTCTATCATTTCTCTCTCTCTTTCTTCCTCTCTCACACTCTCTTCCTCCCTTCTCTCTCCCCCCCTCCACTTGCCCACGAGAAGAAAAAAAGCAACCTCTGCCGGGCAGCTCCCCTTGTGCCCCCGCTTTGTGTCTGCCTCTTTTGGGGATTTTTTTTCTTTTCTTTTTTGCGCTGGCGGCGGGAGCTGTTGGGGAGGGCTCTGCCGGGAAGGCCTCTCAGCTGCAGAGCCGAATGGGGGCGGAGGCAACAGCGGAGCCCGGCGCTGGGGCCATGCGAGGCTGTTCATCCAGGGGGGCGTGGACTGGCAAGTCGCCCTCCTTTCTCTCTCTTTCTCAAGATCGCTTGCCTCTTGCCTATTGCAGCGAAGGAGGCGAAGCAAGGCTCCAAGCTGCAAAGCGGCAAGCGGCAAGCGATCTTGGGGATTCCCCTTTGCCTGGGCGGCGGGAAGACCAAGGGAAGGTTCCTTCAGCCGCCCAACACCTGATCCGCTCCGCAACGCGGCAGCAGCGAGGAGCCGAAGATGGGGTTTCCCCTTTGCCTTTACCCCATCTTCGGCTCCTCGCTGCTTCCGCGCTGCGGAGCAGATCAGCTGTTGGGCGGCTGAAGGAACTTTCCCTTGGTCTTCCCCGCCGCCCACATGCAAACTCCACCATCTGCGCATGTGCGGCCATGAAAAAAATGGCGCACATGCGCAGATGGTGGTTTTTACTTCCGCATCCAGTATAACGCGGAAATCGGTTAGCGCGGGAGGTCTTGGAACGTAACCCCCGCGCTAACCGAGAGATCACTGTAATTGATTCATCATGTCTTCTGTGTCTTGCATCAGCTCTCCCTTCGAGATAATCAATTCTTTTTGCGTTTTTGTCGGATTTCTCTTCAACCTTTTTCACTCGATCATCACTTTCTTGTAGTGTTTGTTGGATCACCTTTATCTGGTCTTTCACCTCGCCCATATCAACTTTCAGTTGGGCCATCTCCTTTTTAAATTCTGCCAAGTCTGCTTTTATAGCTTCCCTTTGTTGTGTTGCATCCTCTTTTATAGCCTCTCTTTGTTGGGTGGCATTCTCTAGAGATTTAAAGATAAAGTCCTGCATATTGTTTAAAGTTTCTTGTAATGTCGCAAAGTTGGGCTGCGTTGTTTTGTCTTTTTCTTTATCCTTGGAAGACATAGCTGAGGCCTGGTGCGTCGGGGAAGGACGTGGGGACACTTGTGGAGAAGAGATTGTTGCAGTAGGTTGTTTTTTGACTGTTTTAACAACGGTTGAAGAAGTTGACATTATCAATTTTGAATCCGCTGTTTAAAATTTGAATTAATTTAAATCAATCTAAATTTATATATAGTGAAAAGGAGAAAATTTCTATAAATTCCAAATCTATTCAATCTGTTTTATTAGCGGTTACGCTTAAATTATAACTATTCAATTATCAAGAAAATTCAAAATTCAAAATCCAATATATATTGTTATTAATTATTTTAAAAATTTAAAAATTTAAAGATAT
Source organism: Erythrolamprus reginae (assembly GCF_031021105.1). NCBI lineage: Eukaryota > Metazoa > Chordata > Lepidosauria > Squamata > Dipsadidae > Erythrolamprus > Erythrolamprus reginae. The sequence continues at coordinate 220,822,765 of NC_091950.1, forward strand.
AATAACTCAGGAAACAAATATAAAACTTTTAGGAATAGAAAACCAGTAAAAGTTAAAAATAAATGGTCTAATAAAAAGACAAAATAAATGACAGCAAAGAAAGAGTAATAACTATTTTAAAAAGGGAGACTTTGAAAAAGTAGAAAGAAAAAAAAGGAAGAGAAAAAAGACTTAATAAGGCAGCAAGAAGAGGGAGAAAAAGGGAGAGAGAAAAAAGAAATGGGGAGTATTTCAATTCAAATAATTAGAATAGAGCAGGAAACCAAGGTTTGCTAACAATGCATAGTCTTCAATTCAAACTTCTTTTAGAAATAGGAATAAAAAGAAGGAAAATCAGAAGGAGAACAAAAAAAGAGTTAATTAATCAAAAAGAAAACACAATATGTATAGTTATGTTCTTCTTATAAATCAGGAAATTATATTAGATGAATAAAGAGTGTGAATCCCAATGTCAGAAAATACAATTGTACTTAATCCCAATTGCAGGTCTCACGAAAGGAAAAAAAAAGTCAAATTAATAATTTTCTTGTAGTTAAAATGGAGTCTATGTTCTTTTCCAAATTCAAGACAAAGGCAAAAAAAAAATAGATCCCAAGATGGAGTCAGGTTAGAAGTCAGAAGTTCATATGATCAGGCAGATGTGAAAAGGTTCTCAGAAGAAAAAATAATCCCAAGGAAAAAAAGCAATCAGCAAGTAATCCAAAGTAGTTCAAAGGCAATCAGCAAGTAATCCAAGTAGGTTAATCCAAAGGTAAATATTCCAAAGGAAAGGTATCAGTTCCTTCTATTTCCCATTTATTTTCAAATTGTTATATAATGTTATTATGTTGCAAAGACAACAGGATGAGAAAAAAAAAAAATAAGGCAACAAAGTTATATTCCTCCGCTGTTAAGATGTCAGCCCGGAACACAGTGTTTTGACAGACTATAAAAAAGAAATTTTAGTCATCTTTACTAATTTCTTTTAAGCATTGAAATCTTCTAAATAGTCATTTCCAATTCAAGATCTTTTATTAAAGCATAGGGTAAAAAAAATGTTTTATAGATTCCAAAATTCAAATACAAAATGGAAACAATGAAAATGAGAGAATTTAGTCTCGGCTGTTATTTGCGGATGAGAGTCAGAAAAAAAAAACTTTCACTTTCGCCTCGTTAAAGAAAGCTTTCCCTTGAGGCTTGCGAACGATCAAATCTTCAGATTTTGGTCTTGAAACAAAGAGGAAATTTTTTACCTTGAGTCCTTTATCGGATGTATTCTTTTTCAGTTAGTTAAATGTAGAACTTTCAATTTAGAGCTTTTTCTCAGCTTCCCGCTGGGTGAGGGGAGAAAGCGCTGGCCGGTCCTCTCAGACGAAGAGGATCGGTTCTCCCGTCTTCGAAGCTGCGGGGCGAACCGCTGCCTCTGGAGTCTCAGCGATGGCTCCTCGGGCAGAGGGGAGCCCCCTGTTCTGGGATCGGGCCATCCGAGCCCGATCCGATCGCAAATGCGACCTTCGAAGGGGGTAGAAGGGATCACTTGGCAGAGCCCTGCCAAGGATGTCCCGCCGCGATCACTGCCAAACCGGAAGCTCCAACATCAAGGAGTGGAAATAAAAATATTAAAACAAGTTCCAAGAAGTGTCAGAGAGAGCAGAAGAGATTACCAGTTTCTTACCAGAATTTTGATCAAAGAAAATATAACCTATCGTTGGTTAATCCCACAAGGTCTTTCTCTGACATGGCGTTCTACAAGATACAAGCTGGAAAATGTAGAACAAGCTAGGTATTTCTTTGAAAATAGTGGCATCAGCCACATGGACTTTTCAGATAAACAACAAGAGGCTCAACAACAATCAGCACAACAGCAACCAGGGGAGATACTAGCAATCCAACAAGAAGAACTATTGGGGGCCACAGCTCAAATAATAGAGCAGGACCAAGGTGCTATAAGAAGAGTTCAGCCTCAGCGAGAAACCAAAAAACCCACTAAATGACAACAACTAAAGATCTAAAGATCTTTTCGGTAAACGTTAACGGACTTAATGAACCAAGGAAAAGGAAACAAATCTTTTCTAAAATCAGAAATCAAAATGCTCAAATTGCAATATTACAAGAAGTACATATCAAAAAAGATAACCAAAAATTATTGTTGAATCCCAAAATTGGAAAAATGTATGCTGCATTAGCAGATCAAAAAAAAAGAGGTGTGGTGATGTATGTAGAGAATTCTATAAATTCCAAACAGATATATAAGGATAATGATGGTAGAATATTGATTGTACAAGTTGATATTGAACCTAGACCTATAGTGGTTGTTTCTATTTATGCTCCCAATGAAGACCAAATGACATTTTATAAAAATTTACATCAAATAATAATAGATTTAGCTATTGAGAATGTATTAATAATAGGTGATTTTAATGCTATTGTGAATAGGCAATTAGACCATTCAGGGGGAGGGAGTCATAATAAAAGGAAAAAAACAAAAAGAAATCTACTACCTAGTACTTTCCAAAAAATGAAAACAGAATTATTGCTAAATGATATATGGAGGGAAAGATACCCCCATAAAAGACAATTTACGTTTTATTCTAATCCCCACAAAATCTGGACAAGAATAGATATGGTATGGACATCAAAAATGGTTGCAGAAGAAATAAGGGAAGTAGAGATAGATGTTAATACATGGGCTGACCACAACCCAATAGTGGTTTATATAAGAAGGAACAACAAACAGAATATTTGGCGGATGAATAGAAATATACTAAATGATAAGAAATATAAAGATTGGATCGAAAAGGAATTAAAAATATTTCTTGAGATTAATAAAACCCCAGACACCACTCCACAGAATATATGGGATACACTCAAAGCTTATATAAGAGGGTTAACAATATCTTATACAGCAAAATACAATAAGGAAAATAAATTAAAGTATGTACAATTAATAAATGAATTAAAACAATTGGAATTTGCATCGCAGCAACACACCAAGAACAGAGACTTTAAAACAGAAATAAATGTAATTAAACATAAAATTAGAATTATAGAACAAAATCAAATAACTGAAAAAATTAAAAGAGCAAAACAACATTATTTTGAACATGCAAATAAACCAGGCAGATGGTTAGCATATAAACTTAGAAAGCAGAGTCAATCCAAATTGATAAAAAAATTAGAAGACAAAGATGGTTCAATAAAATATGATACAGAAGGAAAGGCGGACATTGTTTATAATTTTTATAAAGATCTTTATGCCAAAGACAATGTTAGTGAAGATGAGGTTTTTAATTACTTACAGGCTTCAAAATTACCACAAATAACAGAAGATCAACAGACTATGTTGGATGGTCCAATAACAATGGAAGAACTCCTAACTATAATTAAAAAACAGAAAAACAATAAGGCCACTGGTCCGGATGCTATACCGGCAGAATGGTATAAGATAGACAATGAAATAGTAAGAAACTATATGTTAGAAATTTTTAATTTATGTAGACTCGAGGGTAAAATTCCGAAATCTTGGTCAGAATCGCTGACAACTTTAATACACAAATCCGGCACTGACCCACTAAAAATCAAAAATTATAGACCCATATCTTTATTAAATGTAGATTATAAAATATTTATTGCCATTTATGCAGATAGACTTAAAAGAATTATAAATGGAATAATACATCAAGACCAAAATGGATTTCTACCAGGGCGACAAATTAAAAATAACCTTAGAACAGTAATAAACACATTAGAATACTATGAACAACACCCAGATAAGACAGCATCCTTAATGTTCTTAGATGCTCAAAAGGCCTTTGACAACGTTAACTGGACATTTATAAAAATGCAATTAAACAAAATGAGATTTGGCTCAAAATTTGTTAATTTAATAGATACTATATACTCAAAACAAACGACTAAAATAATATTAAATAATAACCAATTACAAGCACTTGATATAAACAAGGGAGTTCGTCAAGGATGTCCTATATCACCATTGTTATTTATTATGACACTTGAAACTTTATTAATTAAAATAAGAGCGGATTCCGAAATAAAAGGTTTAACTATAGGAGACGAAACTTACAAACTCCAAGCTTTTGCAGATGACTTAACGTTTATAATTGAAGAACCGATAACAACTGTTCCTTCTTTATTGCAAACTATTGAACAATACGGAAAGGTAGCAGGTTTAAAGATAAATAAAAGCAAAACTTCTTTCTTAACCAAAAATATGAATAAAATACAAGAAACTAAATTAGAAAATATTTCTGGAATAAAAACCGTAAAGAAAGTAAAATATTTAGGAATAAATTTAACAGCGAAAACAATAACTTTAAAAAATGATAATTACATAAAATTATTATCAGAAATTAAAAAAGATTTAGAAACATGGAATAACCTGAAAATATCATTTTTAGGAAGAATTGCCACAATCAAGATGAATATTCTGCCTAAGGTTTTATTTCTCTTTCAGGTAATTCCAATAAACCCAGGGGGAACTTTCTTTAAAACTTTGACAAACTTAGTTAAAAAATTTATATGGCAAGGGAAAAAAGCAAGGATAAAAATAAACTGTTTGGAAGACATTAAAGAAAGAGGAGGATTTGGTCTTCCAAACTGGAAATTATATTATCAGGCCGCCGCTTTAACATGGATTAAAGATTGGATAACCTTAGAGAATAAAAGAATATTAAATTTAGAAGGACATGATCTTATGCTGGGTTGGCATGCATTTATATGGTATGACAAGGGAAAAAATCACTCATATTTTAAAAGACACACATTAAGGAAGTATTTACTAGAGGTTTGGAAGGACATAAAGAAAAATCACTTCTTAAATGTTCCAGAATGGATAGCCCCCCTAGAAGCAATAACACATCCAAAATCTATAAAAGACACGAAAATATTTTATAGATATAAAGAATTATTAAATGATCAGATGAAGCTAAAGCCTAGGAATAAACTACAAGAAGAAGGGATAATAATAGATTGGTGGCATTATGCCCAGATTCGATCCAGATACCAGAAGGATATAACTCTTTACACTTTTAATAAAAGTAAGAATTTGCTAAGTCATTTAATTATTAATAATTCAGTAAAAATGATAGGGAAAATATATAAATTTCTTATCGCTCACAAAAATATAGAGTTGACTCTAAAAGATACCATGATAAGATGGTGCAGAAATATAGGTAAGGAAATAGATATAGATACTTGGGAAAAAGTCTGGATTAATAATTGGAAAATGACCAAGTCAGTTTCATTAAAAGAAAACCAAATTAAAATGTTTTATAGATGGCACCTTCCACCAAACAGGATAGCTAAAATGTTTCCTAAAACATCCCCACTGTGTTGGAAATGCAAGAAGGATATAGGAACTTATTACCATCAATGGTGGACATGTAGCAAAGCTAAAACTTATTGGAAGATGATTGAGAAGATATTAAAAGAAATATTAAAATATGACATAGATAACACCCCGGAATTTTACTTATTAGGAATTACTAATCAGACTTATAAGAAGGAAACTCTTTACTTAATCATACACATATTAACTGCGGCTAGAATAATATATGCGCAAAACTGGAAGGGGGAGGAAATCCCCAAGAAAGAAGAAGTTATAGCTAAAATATTAGATTGCGCCGAAATGGATATGATGACAAGACGATTAAACGATCAAGAAGATACAAAATTTTATGAAACATGGAACAACATATATAAATGGTTAGATAAGAAAAAATAAGAGATAGATCTGTTTTTATTTAGGTAATAACAATATTAGATGTATTTGTTGATGATTTTGATATAGTAGTTTACTCATAAGCGATATATTAAAAATTTTGTTTTATGTATGTTTAGTAATCGAGATTTGTTTGAATGTTTGATTAGATGAATATATTACACATAAATAACATATTAAGCATTTTTACTTATACCGTACTAATATTGCATTTAAGATTTGAAAATTTTTTACTAGACTTTTTAACATTTAACAAATGTTTGATTATGTATTCTTTTTTCTATTTGAATGTATACTTTCAAAAGAAGCGGGGAAATACATCCCCATTTTATGTTTAATGTTTGTACGTCTGTATGTCTGTTTTATGAAAAATAATAAAAAAATTGGAAAAAAAAAAAGGAAAGACAATTGGACAGGGGACCAAAGGCACACCAGTGCACTTATGTACGCCCCTTACTGGCCTCTTAGGAACCTGGAGAGGTCAATCGTAGAGAGTCTAAGGGAGAAATGTTGGAGGTTAGGGGTTGACACAATTGAGTCCGGCAATGAGTTCCACACTTCGATAACTCGATTGTTGAAATCATATTTTTTACAGTCAAGTTTGGAGCAGTTTGTATTAAGTTTGAATTTGTTGCGTGCTCTTGTGTTGTTGCGGTTGAAGCTAAAGTAGTTATTGACTGGTAGGACGTTGCAGCATATGATCTTGTGGGCAGTACTCAAATCATGGTTTAGATGCCGTAGTTCTAGGCTTTCTAGGCCCAGGACTGTTAGTCTATTTTCGTAGGATATTCTGTTTCGAGTGGAGGAGTGAAGGGCTCTTCTGGTGAAATATCTTTGGACATTTTCAAGGGTGTTAATGTCTGAGATGTGGTATGGGTTTCAGACAGATGAGCAGTAGTCTAGGATGGGTCTGGCAAAAGTTTTGTAGGCTCTTGTGAGTAGTGTGAGATTGCCTGAGCAGAAGCTGTGTAGGATCAGGTTAACAACTCTAGAAGCTTTTTTGGCGATATTGTTGCAGTGGGCTTTAGCACTTAGGTCATTTGATATTAGTATTCCAAGGTCTTTTACTGAGTGTGGGTTGGCAGTGAGAGATTGTTTATTCAGTTCGTATGTGCGGTTTGGATTCTATATTTAAAACATATATGGCTGTCATGGCTTCTCCCCAGTAATGAAACTGTAAATCAGCATCAGTCAATAGTGCATCCCGGACAATGTTCCCTCTAATTTTTTTCCAGTGTGGGCGGAAAAGTATAGTCTGAGTGGCACATTTTCATGCCTGGGCGTGGATTGAGTAGAAACAAAAGGGGGTCACGTGACCTCAGGACACACAGCAATGATCATAAATATGAAATGGCAGCAAAGTTTTGATACTGCGATCATTGGACTGTTGTGAAGTTCCTAAGTGTGAAAAGGGTGCATAAGTCACTTTTTTCAGGGCCGTTGCGACTTTGAACAGTCAGTAAATGAACCATTGTAAGTCGAGGACAACCTGCCTTCCCCCCTAGATGTTTTCTGTGGAGCTTCAAAATGGACTCCTGATCTGCTGATCTGCTTCTAAAAGAGTGCACTGGTCAGACAGATAATCATCGACTTCTGTTCTGACCTCAATGGAGGCCACCATTTCTATCTCATGAGTAAGACGGTTATAAAGTGAGTTCTACCTCACTTTACCACCTTTCTTGCCATTGTCGTTAAGTGAATCCCTGCAGTTGCTTGTCAGAAGATCCCAAAAGATGTTTGCATAACCCTGGGACATTGCCACCACCATAACTACGTTGTCAAGTATCCAAAGTTTGATCCAATAACCCCTTCATTTTTCTAACAAAGTCCTTCCTTTCTAGAAAGAAGAATAGAAAGAATAAAATGGAAAAGGGGATTTAAAGGGGATACAAAAAAATAAAGAAAAGGGTTCAGTTCAAAGTTCTGCTCAGATTAAAGAAATTGGAGTTTGAGAAAAGATTAACGATGGATAATTACTTTTAAAAAAAAAAAATCTTTTTATTAAATTTTCATAAAATAGACAAACAGACATACATATATTTAACATAAAAAAGGTGGGGATGTTTGTTCCCCGCTTATCCGAAAGTATAAATTTCAATACAGAAAAAAGAATACATATTTGAGTATATAATTGAACATTAGAAAAAATGATTTGTTAAACTTTTAATTTTAAAAAAATTCTTCTCGTAGTAATTCTTAATATATAACCTAGTTCTACTATATTTCTAAAACCAAACTTTGTTTATCTAGCACTACTATAACCAGAACAAATCTTATCCTTACCAAAACAATTATTTGTGTCTTAATATTCTATTATTTTTAATTATTTATCCATATATAAACTTTGTTCCACGTTTCATAAAATTTCGTATCTTCTTGATCATTTAAGCGTCTTGTCATCATATCCATCTCAACGCAGTCTAATATTTTTGTGATGACTTCTTCTTTTTTGGGGATGTTTTCCCCTTTCCAATTTTGCGCATATATAATCCTAGCCGCAGTTAAAATATGTATAATTAAATATAAAATTTCTTTCTTATAACTCTGATTTGTAATTCCTAATAGATAGAATTCCGGGGTAATTTCTACATCTTGCTTTACTATTTCCTTTATTATTTTCTCTATCATCTTCCAATATATTCTAGCTTTGCTACATGTCCACCATTGGTGGTAATAAGATCCTTTTTTTTTTTTACATTTCCAACACATCGGGGAAGTTTTGGGAAACATTTTTGCTATCCTATTTGGAGGGAGGTGCCATCTATAGAACATTTTAATTTGATTTTCTTTTAGGGACACTGATTTTGTCATTTTCCAGTTATAAGTCCAAACTTTCTCCCACATATCTATGTCTATTTCTTTTCCAATATTTCTGCACCAACTTATCATGTTGTCCTTTAAGGTCAACTCTATGTTTTTATGTGCTATCAAATATTTGTAAATTTTCCCTATTGTTTTAATTTGATTAGTAGTAATTAAATTACTTAATAAATTTTTATTCTTGTTAAAAATGTAGAGCTTGCTATCTTTCTGATATCTAGATCGAATCTGTGCGTAATGCCACCAATCAATTGTTGTCCCTTCCTCTTGTAATTTGATCCTGGATTTTAATTTCATTTGGTCATCTAATAAATCCTTATATCTTATTGTTTTCATGTCTTTTATAGACTTAGGGTGTATCATTGCTTCTAATGGGGCGACCCATTCAGGGATAGTTAAAAAGTGATTTTTTCTTATATATTTCCAGACTTCTAACAAATATTTTCTTAAAGTGTGTCTTTTAAAATATGAGTGATTTTTATCTTTGTCATACCATATAAAGGCATGCCAACCAAGCAAGAGATCATATAGAAACATAGAAACATAGAAGACTGACGGCAGAAAAAGACCCCATGGTCCATCTAGTCTGCCCTTTTACTATTTCCTGTATTTTATCTTACAATGGATATATGTTTATCCCAGGCATGTTTAAATTCGGTTACTGTGGATTTACCAACCACGTCTGCTGGAAGTTTGTTCCAAGGATCTACTACTCTTTCAGTAAAATAATATTTTCTCATGTTGCTTTTGATCTTTCCCCCAACTAACTTCAAATTGTGTCCCCTTGTTCTTGTGTTCACTTTCCTATTAAAAACACTTCCCTCCTGAACCTTATTTAACCCTTTAATATATTTAAATGTTTCGATCATGTCCCCCCTTTTCCTTCTGTCCTCCAGACTATACAGATTGAGTTCATTAAGTCTTTCCTGATACGTTTTATGCTTAAGACCTTCCACCATTCTTGTAGCCCGTCTTTGGACCCGTTCAATTTTGTCAATATCTTTTTGTAGGTGAGGTCTCCAGAACTGAACACAGTATTCCAAATGTGGTCTCACCAGCATTCTATATAGCGGGATCATAATCTCCCTCTTCCTGCTTGTTATACCTCTAGCTATGAAGCCAAGCATCCTACTTGCTTTCCCTACCGCCTGACTGCACTGTTCACCCATTTTGAGACTGTCAGAAATCATTGCCCCTAAATCCTTTTCAGAACTGCCAATACAATACTCAGATTGAGGATTCCTTTTCCCCAAGTGCATTATTTTACATTTGGAAACATTAAACTGCAGTTTCCATTGCTTTGACCATTTATCTAGTAAAGCTAAATCATTTACCATATTACAGACCCCTCCAGGAATATCAACCCTATTGCACACTTTAGAGTCATCGGCAAATAGGCAAACTTTCCCTACCAAACCTTCCCCTATGTCACTCACAAACATATTAAAAAGAATAGGACCCAGAACAGACCCTTGTGGCACACTGCTTGTAACCTGTCTCTGCTCAGAATACTCGCCATTAACAATAACTCTCTGATGTCTATGCTTCAGCCAGCTTGAAATCCACTGAACTATCCAGGGATTAAGTCCAATCTTCACTAATTTATCTATCAGCTCTTTATGTGGAACCGTATCAAAGGCTTTGCTGAAGTCCAGATAGGCAATATCCACGGCACCACCTTGATCCAACACGTTTGTGACATAGTCAAAGAACTCAATGAGATTAGTCTGACACGATTTGCCTTCAGTAAAGCCATGCTGATTTGGGTCCAATAAGTTATTGTTTTTTAGATGCTGATTTATCCTCTTTTTGAGTAGAGTCTCCATCATTTTAACTACAACTGATGTCAAGCTAACTGGCCTGTAGTTACCAGCTTCTTCTCTACTGCCCTTCTTGTGAATAGGCACAACATTGGCCATTCTCCAATCCTCAGGAACTTCTCCTGTTAACAAGGATTGGTTAAACAAATCAGTCAGGGGGGTAGTAATGACAGATCTGAGTTCTTTAAGAACTCTGGGGTGGATGCCATCTGGACCCATTGCCTTATTTATCTTTAATCGTTCAAGTTCTTCTAAGACATCGGCTTCTAAGATCACTGGAGCTGAATCCGTACAGCTGGAAGCAATGCTATATCCCTCTATAGTATTATTTTGTAAGGTGTCCTTTGAGAAAACTGAACAGAAGTAGCTATTGAAATGGTCAGCGATCTCCTTATTCCCATTAATGCATGTATTATTCCCGGTACTAAGCTTTGTGATGCTGCAGTTTTTTTTCTTCCTATCACTAATATATCTGAAGAAGGTTTTATCCCCCTTCTTTACAGATTTTGCTATTTCTTCCTCTTTTGAGGCTTTAGCAGCATATATTATCTGTTTTGCCTCCTTCTGTCTCATTTTATACACCTCTCTATCAGCTATACTTCCAGACTCTTTATACCTCCTATAGGCAGCCTTTTTTTCATTGACTATAGCCCTTACATCATTGCTAAACCATAGCGGTTTCTTCTTCCTTTTACCTTTAGTTACTTGCTTTACATAAAGTCTTGTGGCTTTTAAGATGGCCTTTTTTAATACAGTCCACTGGGTGCTTGCTCCTGCCATTTTATCCCTCCCCTTTAATTCATTATTTAAATATTCCCCCATTGCATTAAAATTTGTTTTTCTGAAATCCAATACTTTGGTTGCAGTATAGGATTGCTCACAACCAGTTTTTACATCAAACCACAAACATAGATGGTCGCTGCAACCTAAATTTTCTCCCACCTTGACCTCTGAAACCCGATTCCCATTTGTAAAAACTAAATCTAAAATATTCTCCCCTCTAGTTGGTGTCTTAACTAGCTGTGCCATAGCTGCTCCTGTAAAGGCCTCTACTATATTCTTACTTTTGCATGTAAGGGCACTGGGGATATTCCAGTCAACATCAGGCATGTTGAAATCACCCATAACCACAATATCTCCCTTTACTGCCATTAGGGTAATCTCATCCACCATCTTGTTGTCATGTTCCTCAGATTGCCCTGGAGGCCTATAGATCACCCCAATTCTAATGACAGAACCGTCTTTATTTTGCATGCAAATCCAGAGGGTCTCCAGATCTTTACATGTATTTTGAATTAGTATTGTTTTTAGACTTTCTTTAACATAAATGGCTACTCCACCTCCCCTTCTCTCTATTCTATCCTTCCTATACAGTGTATATCCTGGTATGGATATTTCCCATTCATTGGAATCCTTAAACCATGTCTCAGTTATGGCAACCAGATCCAAATTATCTCTAGATATTATGGCCATTAACTCACAGAGCTTGTTGCTCAAGCTTCGAGCATTCGTGCACATTACCCGAAGAACATTATTTTCATTATTAGTTTGCCCCTTATCATCAACAACTACATCTATTTTATTTTCAGCTCCCTTTTCATAAGCTTCCAGAAACTGATGTATCCTCATTGGTCGGGGACAGAAATCCTCCACATCTGGTACATCTCTGTCCCCTTTACCTAGTTTAAATGCCTGTCCAAAAAAGCTCTGAATTCCTCACCGAGCACCTGGGTGTATGATGTATGATGGATGCAAACTATCCCTCTTAAACAACTCCCTATTAGACCATCTACTGACATCATGACTTACATAACCAAAACCTTCAGCTTTACACCACTGCCTTAACCACACATTAAACTCTCTGATACAACTTGTTTTACCCTCCTGGCCACAAACCGGTAACACCTCTGAGAAAGTCACTGAATCAGTTATTTTACCCAGCTCCACACTTAGACATTGAAAATCTCTTTTTACTACATTAACATTTCTCTGGGACAGATCGTTTGTGCCAAGATGCACCACCACATCAACTTTATTACCTTTACTCACAGCCCTGACAATGTTTGTAATCCGCCTCCTGTCCCTGTGGGCAGTGGCTCCTGGAAGACACCTCATCACCTTCACCACATCCTTCCTCTGTCCCAAATCAACACCTCTGACAATCGAGTCACCCACAAGAACATGTGTCCTCTCTTTATTTCTACTAACTGGACTTGGTTTGGTGACACTATGTTCCTCATTTACAACAACTTCTCCTTTGAACATCCCCTCATTCTCCGCCTGAGGGGCCTTGCTAATATCTACAACATCCTTACTATTTAAATCCGCAAGAACATTATAGGAGTTGGATACAGAGAGACCAAAATTGTTATGTTTTTGTTCAACTGCACGTAATCTTCCTGAACCAACAGTTGTCCAAACAGCCCTCCTCCTCGGGGGGCGCTGTGGAAGTGGAGGCTGCACACATGGCTGCATTACAGCACGTGGCTGGGACAATCTTTCCACTTCTGCCTGCAAGCTACAAACTAAGGACTGCAATCTAGAGATCTCGCCATCTAACCTAGATGTCCTAATGCAAAGAGGGCAGTACCCCAAGTTCCACAAGGTACTACTGTTGCAGAAACACAGATGTTTGATGCCAATAAGGGACCAGAGACCACAGGAGGATACAGGATACAGGATACAGGTTTATTTGGTGCATGCATCAGGTTCAGAAGATATAAAAGCAATGTCTGAACAATGTGGATTGCTTTTCAGGGCTCTTTATACATTTCCAAAGGAGTACAAAAAACACACAGTATCAGCCAATCAGATACTAGTTGTCAACGTTTCCTTATACAGAAAGTAAAAAGAGGTTATACAATGTAGGAGATACAGAATGTACAGAATGTACAGCAAAGAGGCACTCGTGGTTAGATTGTGGGTTCCTGCATGGAGCTATGTGCCTTGAGAGCAGGTGGCTCCTTCCTGAGTACATTTCGTGGTTACGCGTTCAAGCAGGAGCTGCACCCCACCCGGGCACAGAGGAAACAGAGGTGTGAAAACGGAAAGATCCTTTTGCCCGGCTCTCAGCACTTTAAGAATGCTAAGAGTACAGCAGATATGTAGGACAAAGGTCATATATCAGAAAAAAACAGAATTCAGCAAGAGATGCAATATAAAATGATATCAAAGCAAAGCCCAGCTTCCTCATTTCCCCCCTCTTGGAACTCCAACCGAAATAAAGTTTATTCGGATGGGGTTTCAACCATGTTACTGGAAGAGGGTTGAAGGTGTTGGAGGGGCTGGGGCTGGAGTGGCAGGAGAACTTCGTATATTGGCTCCTCACTATCGGGGTCCTGAGTGACAGGTTCCCCTTCCTCATTTCCCCCCCTGCGGTTGTTTAACAATTCAGGTGCCACAGAGCCAAAATTTTCTCGGAGGACTGTTTGTCCGCCACCAGCGAAACAGAGCTATGAAAAGGTTTCATAAGAAGAGGAAGCACAAAGGGGACAATAACACAGCCAGCCACCAGAAAAACAACACAAGCCAAAACATATTTGATACCGGGTAAAGAAGGAAGCCATCCAACGATGGCATGAGAGAGGTCCAGAGCCCTCCAAGTCTGAACTGGAACATGTGCAATCTTGACCATGCGATCGGTGATTTCCTTAATGACCTCCCCACTATTATCAATCTCAATGCAGCAGTCAGATAAATTAAACTTTCCACACACACCCCCTTCCTTGGCCAAAAGGTAGTCCAAAGCCAGTCTGTTTTGCATGACATACGTGCATGACTTAACACTCTCCGAGGCCAAGTGGGCAAGACCACAGACCGTCTCGTTAGTGACAATTTCCACCACAGCCTGGAGGCGGATGAGACGGTTAAGCATATAAATGGGGGTGCGATAACCAAAGGTACCATCCTCAGCCCAGGTGGCCGGGCCATAAACCTTTACAATACGTTCGGGGGGCCATTCATCATCCTTCCAGTTCCCGATCTTAAGGTCACTAATGAGGGATCTTTTAGAGCAAACATTGCCAATTTCATCATATACAGGCACCCCAAGAACTCATCTTTGCTTCAGGGGGAGCAGAAAAAAACCAGGGCGAATGACACCAAGGACACAAGAGCCACACCAGTTGAGTGGGAGTTGGGCATAAGCATATTTTCCACAAATCCAGTACATGCCATCTGGAGCAAGCCAAAGCAAATTGGTGTTTTGGGGGTCCAAAATATATGGGTTCAGGAGGCTAACGTTTTGCAACGCCCGGGCCATGGGGGTTGACTGCAGACCCTTGCCAGACCACCAGGCTGCATTGTTCCACGTGGACAGGCAATGCAGGTTTCCAACGTGGGCACAGCCAGCGGTGTGGTTACGGGTATAACAGACATTGCCCACCAAGTTAGAGAATAGAGCCCAGTTCCCCTCTTTCCCCGCAGTATTTGTCAGATTACCAGCCAGCTCCATGTCATGGACAAAGGTGTAATTCAACACAAGTGCTTCCCAAGTTAGTTCCCCCACAGACAAAACAGTTCTTAACCTGAAGGGTGTGTGCCACATCTTGTGCAAGTTGTACAAAAGTATTGGTTACAGCAGGGGGGGGCTGCCCATGTATTTAGTTTATCCATTTCCTGATAGTAGGACCAAAAGAGGCTCTTTTTCCGTCCTACTGTCCGGGTTTGGGCCGTGATTTCCAAGGACAGAATCAGGGAGGGGTCATATCCCTGGCCATCTATTTGCATTCCAAAAAACATAGGAGCTTGTGGGACCACAACCGGAGTGAAAGAAAGAGTGACAGGGTTACACTGGCCACTTTTGCAGTTCGGGGAAACACCCACAAGATAAGGAGAACTTCATCCCACCCATAGTGCCAGGGGTCCATGTAGCAAACGGAACGCAAGACCAATAGGGACAGTAGTTGTGGCCAATCACATGGCAGTCACCCCATTGGGAACAATGGCAAACATGTTTATGTTGGGATGAATAGGAGCGCTCCCAACTCAGGCTGCCACACCCGCCTTGGGGGTGGGCATTGCGGTCAATATAATAGCAGGCATCAAAAGTAAAATTAACAGGGAGATTGAGAGTGGGAATAGAGGTACGGCGAATCTCCTCTCTCCGACCGTATGTAATGTGGCGGAGAGTAACATGATATTCAGTGATTTTAGTGGCCTGTTTAGGGTCATAGCACAGAATACCCCTAGACCCATTGCATCGCTGGTAGGTAGTGGCATTCACGGTGCAAGGGGGAAGATTAAAAGTTTCACAAGACGGAGGAGTAGCCGTATGGTAAACATGAGTGCGGGCAAGAAAATTGTCTGTGCGGGTAGTTTGAATACAGGGGAGGCAGGCTGAAGGAGAGCGTGCCTTGTCCCGCAAAGCCCTTTTACTACGAGAGAGGGTCTTAGGGCGGCTGTCAGGGGCCCGCAAAGGGATTATCGGAGCGCAGGGCTGCAATTCATGAAGGCGACACACGAAGCCCTGAGTTCCATTACAGCGATAAAGAGTATCCCCAATGTGCTGGCATGGGAGAAAATCCAAGGGGGTACAGGATGGAGGCTCCCCAGCATAATAGTACACAATATCACCATTAGGAAAACATATAGGACAAGTGTCAGGAATTGGACGCCCTCCCTTAGAGACGGGCTTGGGAGCCGGTAAAACGGGGAGATTGAGTGACATAACATCTAATAGTACTCCCGGTCTTACACTGATAGAATTTGCGACCATCATGCCAACAAGGGGGTAGTCCAACCTTAGTGCGGTTGGGGGGTCTGAGGGTGGTCCGAGCAAGTTGCTTTTTACTGGGGGGCCCTCGCATACACTTCATGCAGGGGGGGTTTGACACTGCTGTAACCTGTAAAGTTGTAAGTGCCAAAGCAGAGGGCTCCACCGAGGGGGTGGGATTAAAATTGGGATCCGTGTCTTCGCATATGGCAACGGAATCCAAAGGCCCATCTGACTCTCCCTTTGCACGAAAAATACGGTAGGCATACATAGAATTAATAGAAACACTTATCAGCAAGGGGGGGAAAAAAAAGGAAAAAAAATGAGCACGCTCAATACCAACACAAGGGTTTTATGGAGATAAGCCAAACGGCGGAGGGTGGTATGCAAGTAACTTCCAGACTCCATAATAGGACAATCAACCATGGGGACCCCGGCGGTGGAAGAGAGGGCGCTGAGTACTCACCAAGAAGAGGAAGTAGAGAAAGGCCAGAAACTGAAGCAAAAGAGGAATCACTATAATGTAAACAGTTGTGATGCAATCGGGGGACATCCAGGAGGTAGGGGTCCTGGAGAGACTGCAACTTCCACCGCAACTTTGGGGGGGGTAATAGGTTTAGCGGCACCTGGGGTGGCGGGTAAGGCCGCTGCTGGAGTTGCTGGCAAACCGTTGCCCGTGCGATGGACGCGGGCTTCCGGAGCCGCGGCTGCAGGGGTTTCTCCTGGATCGTTGCCTGTGCGATGGACGCGGGCTTCCGGAGCCGCGACTGCAGGGGGGGGCTTCTTCGAGCCGTCCGTCCGTTGAGGGACCGCTTCCGGTGGGTCTCCTGGAGGGAGGGCTCTCCTCTGCTTCTTCAGCATGAGTTTGAGAGGATCTGTGGGGTGAGGCAATTCCTTCCATGTGGTGGGGATTGCAAGCTTGATCCTCGTCCAATTAATCCAAGATTTGATGGAATCAACCTCGACAGCAAGAGGGGAGATCATGACCACAGTATATTGCCCTTTCCATGTGGGCCTGAGAACTTCCCTGTTCTAGTCTTTCACCCACACCTCTTGGCCAGGTACTATGTCATGTGTAGGGGTTACAAGAATGTGGGGTCTGCATTGCAACACATAATCTTGGAGTTCATTAACAGTGGCATTTAGTGTCTATAGCTGTTTAAATTTAAGGGAATCTGCCACATGAGTGGAATATTGGATCGTGTGGGGGGTAAAAGATTGGGTACCCTCCCATACAGTAATTCATAAGGGGAAACATGTATGTTCTTTTGAGGGGCACATGTCACAGCAAAAAGGGCCATTGGAAGCTGAGTTTTCTGACATATTTTGGCTAATTTATCTTTAACAGTCCTGTTAACTCTCTCCACGCGACCACTGGGGGGTGCATGAAAACTACGTGAAGCTTCCAAGTGATGCCAAGCATTGAAGCAATTTTCTGGGTGCCCTTATGGATAAATTCTGGACCGTTGTCTGAGGAAATTCTTGAAGGCAGCCCATACCTCAGAATGATGAGGTTTAGTAGGGCCCCGGTGACTTCCATCGGGGTTTGGAGAATAAGGGATGGCTTAGACATGTTAATGGTGGGTTTCCCTGCTTGTCACACTGCTTTCATCAAAAGGATTTGGTAGTCCTTGATCTTGTCAAGGTTACCCTCTACATAGGGATCCCACTGGGAGTCCTCTGCAGGGAACTTCTGACCCACATATGTCTCTAGGTCTAAACCTGGGGGGGGCATCTGGTTTTAGGATTTTTTTCCCCTCTTTCCTCCGATTTAAACAGGGTTCCCATTAGGTGTTGCAAGTCCATCCAATTGGGATTTTAGGCATCCATAATGGTTTTCAAGAGGCTTGCAACTTCTAAGGGTTTTTCACTATATGGGCCATAGTGCAATTTCCAATTCAAAAGATCGGAGATGGTGAAAGGAACATGTTGGAATAGGGGCATTCTTGAGGTTTTTGTGAAATCATCTGGATCAATG
The DNA here is from genome assembly GCF_031021105.1 of Erythrolamprus reginae. Classification (NCBI taxonomy): domain Eukaryota; kingdom Metazoa; phylum Chordata; class Lepidosauria; order Squamata; family Dipsadidae; genus Erythrolamprus; species Erythrolamprus reginae. The sequence continues at coordinate 220,840,815 of NC_091950.1, forward strand.
ACAATTTGATCCACTCTGCGAAGTGGGGCTGTGAAGGACACTGATGTGGTTTTTGCTCTGGTGCGTTCCACAATGGGTCCTTCACCTACTGGACCTGGCAGAGACAGACTGGCCATTCGCTCACTGGGGCCTGGTAGAGTCTCCAGTTGAGGAAAGGACCCTGAGGAGGGGTCTTTGAATGGTTGTGAGAGATCTCTTTGTATCCGGGTATTGCTGGAGGAGGGTCTGATAACGGGCAAACCTGTCAGGGGTGGTTTCTGGCCATAAGGCAAAAGGACATATGGTGGGGACTGGGACACCTCCTCCGGGCAACTAGACAGTACGGGGGGGTTTGATTTTTCCATCTCCATGGGGGGGGGCTGACTGAGTCCTTTGCCCCTTTTGGTGTGGGAGATGGAACAATGTGAACTTCTCTGGGGCCACCAGGGAGGGGATGAGTTACCTCCCCCTCTCCTAGGGGTCCTTCTCCTGAGCGTGGCCCCTGAAGGAATGGGGACCATGGCCAGGACTTTACACTGTTGGGTCCTACATTTGGTGACCCATGGGGGTGGGTTTTCAAGCTAGTTTCAACCAAATATCAATGTATGGCTCTTGGTCAGGATGGCCCAAGGCAGGATCAAATACAAGTCTAGTGGGAATATCGAAGGTTCCAATATCGGGCCATCCCAAGTTAAAAGAGGGCCATTCTGACGTACACAGGTCATTTTATACTATACTCTCTAGTTTGATTATTATAGACCTGGTTGAAATGTTTCATTACACACTCAAGGGGGGTCTTGGGCACACTTGGTTTCCCTCCCATATTCCACCCGGGGCACCAAACAGAAAAGGGGAGGGAGTATACAAGGGAGGTAAGGGGTCCTTCCCTTGAGACACAAAAGGAATTTTATTCACTTCACACAATCTCTACCGGCCCAAGGTCCTGGAGCTCACAGCCACCTGTGGGAACCGCAGTAGGCAATCACACACACAACGTTTTCTCTCAGAAAACACAGGCCACCCACCTTGGGGGTCCCTCAGTGAAGAACGAGCCAAAACGAGGGTGATCAGTCCTCGCCTCTGTCCCTCTACATAGGGAGAGATAGACTCGTACCAGTCTCTAAAAAGTGTCTACTACAGAGGCCTCGCCTTAGAACTTGCCTTTTATCTTGGAGACTCGGTTACTCTTCCAGGCCGGCGTACAGATGTCCTGATCTCTGGTTTCCTCTCAAGAGTGGTTCTTGGATCGCAAACCGTCAGCGTGGCTGCCCTGGTGTCAACAGGAAGGTCCTCGGAGAAAGATTTCCGATGGCGCCTGGACTGTTCCTCTTTCACACCTGGGGCAGACATCACTGAGGTGGGCGTCCAGAGGGATCCAAAGTCCCATCTAGTCCCTTCGTGGTCGCCAGAAAATGTTGCAGAAACACAGATGTTTGATGCCAATAAGGGACCAGAGACCACAGGAGGATACAGGATACAGGATACAGGTTTATTTGGTGCATGCATCAGGTTCAGAAGATATAAAAGCAATGTCTGAACAATGTGGATTGCTTTTCAGGGCTCTTTATACATTTCCAAAGGAGTACAAAAAACACACAGTATCAGCCAATCAGATACTAGTTGTCAACGTTTCCTTATACAGAAAGTAAAAAGAGGTTATACAATGTAGGAGATACAGAATGTACAGAATGTACAGCAAAGAGGCACTCGCGGTTAGATTGTGGGTTCCTGCATGGAGCTATGTGCCTTGAGAGCAGGTGGCTCCTTCCTGAGTACATTTCGTGGTTACGCATTCAAGCAGGAGCTGCACCCCAACCGGGCACAGAGGAAACAGAGGTGTGAAAACGGAAAGATCCTTTTGCCCGGCTCTCATCACTTTAAGAATGCTAAGAGTACAGCAGATATGTAGGACAAAGGTCATATATCAGAAAAAAACAGAATTCAGCAAGAGATGCAATATAAAATGATATCAAAGCAAAGCCCAGCTTCCTCACTACGGAACACAACAGCCAAACAAGTGTTACACTGTACCAAGCCAATCATCTTAAGAATGTATTGAAATACAGGTACTTAGCAAGAAAATGAACCCCTATTGCTACCAAACTTTGCTGATTTTGGTTTATAGTTATATAATTCGCGTGCCGCCAGGCGCGCGGGCCACTATTTTCCTCTCCTCTTCCTCTGTGTTCTGAAAGTGCAGTTTAAAATGGCTTTTCTGACCCTTTTATACTTCCCAATCTAGTCCCCTCCACCCTGAATTCAATAACGCAATCAGTCAATGAAATTTCCCCTTACAGCCAGCTATATCCCCTCCTCCTTGAATTCAATAACACTATCAGCCAAAGAAATTTCCCCTTACAGCCAGCTATATCCCCTCCTCCTTGAATTCAATAACACTATCAGCCAAAGAAATTTCCCCTTACAGCCAGCTATATACCCTCCTCCTTGAATTCAAGAATACAAACTGTAAACAGCACTATTTTCCTCTCCTCTTCCTCTGTGTTCTGAAAGTGCAGTTTAAAATGGCTTTTCTGACCCTTTTATACTTCCCAATCTAGTCCCCTCCTCCCTGAATTCAATAACGCAATCAGTCAATGAAATTTCCCCTTACAGCCAGCTATATCCCCTCCTCCTTGAATTCAATAACACTATCAGCCAAAGAAATTTCCCCTTACAGCCAGCTATATACCCTCCTCCTTGAATTCAAGAATACAAACTGTAAACAGCACTATTTTCCTCTCCTCTTCCTCTGTGTTCTGAAAGTGCAGTTTAAAATGGCTTTTCTGACCCTTTTATACTTCCCAATCTAGTCCCCTCCTCCCTGAATTCAATAACGCAATCAGTCAATGAAATTTCCCCTTACAGCCAGCTATATCCCCTCCTCCTTGAATTCAATAACACTATCAGCCAAAGAAATTTCCCCTTACAGCCAGCTATATACCCTCCTCCTTGAATTCAAGAATACAAACTGTAAACAGCACTATTTTCCTCTCCTCTTCCTCTGTGTTCTGAAAGTGCAGTTTAAAATGGCTTTTCTGACCCTTTTATACTTCCCAATCTAGTCCCCTCCTCCCTGAATTCAATAACGCAATCAGTCAATGAAATTTCCCCTTATAGCCAGCTATATCCCCTCCTCCTTGAATTCAATAACACTATCAGCCAAAGAAATTTCCCCTTACAGCCAGCTATATACCCTCCTCCTTGAACTCAAGAATACAAACTGTAAACAGCACTATTTTCCTCTCCTCTTCCTCTGTGTTCTGAAAGTGCAGTTTAAAATGACTTTTCTGACCCTTTTATACTTCCCAATCTAGTCCCCTCCTCCCTGAATTCAATAACGCAATCAGTCAATGCAATTTCCCCTTACAGCCAGCTATATCCCCTCCTCCTTGAATTCAATAACACTATCAGCCAAAGAAATTTCCCCTTACAGCCAGCTATATACCCTCCTCCTTGAATTCAAGAATACAAACTGTAAACAGCACTATTTTCCTCTCCTCTTCCTCTGTGTTCTGAAAGTGCAGTTTAAAATGGCTTTTCTGACCCTTTTATACTTCCCAATCTAGTCCCCTCCTCCCTGAATTCAATAACGCAATCAGTCAATGAAATTTCCCCTTACAGCCAGCTATATCCCCTCCTCCTTGAATTCAATAACACTATCAGCCAAAGAAATTTCCCCTTACAGCCAGCTATATACCCTCCTCCTTGAATTCAAGAATACAAACTGTAAACAGCACTATTTTCCTCTCCTCTTCCTCTGTGTTCTGAAAGTGCAGTTTAAAATGGCTTTTCTGACCCTTTTATACTTCCCAATCTAGTCCCCTCCTCCCTGAATTCAATAACGCAATCAGTCAATGAAATTTCCCCTTACAGCCAGCTATATCCCCTCCTCCTTGAATTCAATAACACTATCAGCCAAAGAAATTTCCCCTTACAGCCAGCTATATACCCTCCTCCTTGAATTCAAGAATACAAACTGTAAACAGCACTATTTTCCTCTCCTCTTCCTCTGTGTTCTGAAAGTGCAGTTTAAAATGGCTTTTCTGACCCTTTTATACTTCCCAATCTAGTCCCCTCCTCCCTGAATTCAATAACGCAATCAGTCAATGAAATTTCCCCTTACAGCCAGCTATATCCCCTCCTCCTTGAATTCAATAACACTATCAGCCAAAGAAATTTCCCCTTACAGCCAGCTATATACCCTCCTCCTTGAATTCAAGAATACAAACTGTAAACAGCACTATTTTCCTCTCCTCTTCCTCTGTGTTCTGAAAGTGCAGCTTAAAATGGCTTTTCTGACCCTTTTATACTTCCCAATCTAGTCCCCTCCTCCCTGAATTCAATAACGCAATCAGTCAATGCAATTTCCCCTTATAGCCAGCTATATCCCCTCCTCCTTGAATTCAATAACACTATCAGCCAAAGAAATTTCCCCTTACAGCCAGCTATATACCCTCCTCCTTGAATTCAAGAATACAAACTGTAAACAGCACTATTTTCCTCTCCTCTTCCTCTGTGTTCTGAAAGTGCAGTTTAAAATGGCTTTTCTGACCCTTTTATACTTCCCAATCTAGTCCCCTCCTCCCTGAATTCAATAACGCAATCAGTCAATGAAATTTCCCCTTATAGCCAGCTATATCCCCTCCTCCTTGAATTCAATAACACTATCAGCCAAAGAAATTTCCCCTTACAGCCAGCTATATACCCTCCTCCTTGAATTCAAGAATACAAACTGTAAACAGCACTATTTTCCTCTCCTCTTCCTCTGTGTTCTGAAAGTGCAGTTTAAAATGGCTTTTCTGACCCTTTTATACTTCCCAATCTAGTCCCCTCCTCCCTGAATTCAATAACGCAATCAGTCAATGAAATTTCCCCTTACAGCCAGCTATATCCCCTCATCCTTGAATTCAATAACACTATCAGCCAAAGAAATTTCCCCTTACAGCCAGCTATATACCCTCCTCCTTGAATTCAAGAATACAAACTGTAAACAGCACTATTTTCCTCTCCTCTTCCTCTGTGTTCTGAAAGTGCAGTTTAAAATGGCTTTTCTGACCCTTTTATACTTCCCAATCTAGTCCCCTCCTCCCTGAATTCAATAACGCAATCAGTCAATACAATTTCCCCTTATAGCCAGCTATATCCACTCCTCCTTGAATTCAATAACACTATCAGCCAAAGAAATTTCCCCTTACAGCCAGCTATATACCCTCCTCCTTGAATTCAAGAATACAAACTGTAAACAGCACTATTTTCCTCTCCTCTTCCTCTGTGTTCTGAAAGTGCAGTTTAAAATGGCTTTTCTGACCCTTTTATACTTCCCAATCTAGTCCCCTCCTCCCTGAATTCAATAACGCAATCAGTCAATGAAATTTCCCCTTATAGCCAGCTATATCCCCTCCTCCTTGAATTCAATAACACTATCAGCCAAAGAAATTTCCCCTTACAGCCAGCTATATACCCTCCTCCTTGAATTCAAGAATACAAACTGTAAACAGCACTATTTTCCTCTCCTCTTCCTCTGTGTTCTGAAAGTGCAGTTTAAAATGGCTTTTCTGACCCTTTTATACTTCCCAATCTAGTCCCCTCCTCCCTGAATTCAATAACGCAATCAGTCAATGAAATTTCCCCTTACAGCCAGCTATATCCCCTCATCCTTGAATTCAATAACACTATCAGCCAAAGAAATTTCCCCTTACAGCCAGCTATATACCCTCCTCCTTGAATTCAAGAATACAAACTGTAAACAGCACTATTTTCCTCTCCTCTTCCTCTGTGTTCTGAAAGTGCAGTTTAAAATGGCTTTTCTGACCCTTTTATACTTCCCAATCTAGTCCCCTCCTCCCTGAATTCAATAACGCAATCAGTCAATGAAATTTCCCCTTATAGCCAGCTATATCCCCTCCTCCTTGAATTCAATAACACTATCAGCCAAAGAAATTTCCCCTTACAGCCAGCTATATACCCTCCTCCTTGAACTCAAGAATACAAACTGTAAACAGCACTATTTTCCTCTCCTCTTCCTCTGTGTTCTGAAAGTGCAGTTTAAAATGACTTTTCTGACCCTTTTATACTTCCCAATCTAGTCCCCTCCTCCCTGAATTCAATAACGCAATCAGTCAATGCAATTTCCCCTTACAGCCAGCTATATCCCCTCCTCCTTGAATTCAATAACACTATCAGCCAAAGAAATTTCCCCTTACAGCCAGCTATATACCCTCCTCCTTGAATTCAAGAATACAAACTGTAAACAGCACTATTTTCCTCTCCTCTTCCTCTGTGTTCTGAAAGTGCAGTTTAAAATGGCTTTTCTGACCCTTTTATACTTCCCAATCTAGTCCCCTCCTCCCTGAATTCAATAACGCAATCAGTCAATGAAATTTCCCCTTACAGCCAGCTATATCCCCTCCTCCTTGAATTCAATAACACTATCAGCCAAAGAAATTTCCCCTTACAGCCAGCTATATACCCTCCTCCTTGAATTCAAGAATACAAACTGTAAACAGCACTATTTTCCTCTCCTCTTCCTCTGTGTTCTGAAAGTGCAGTTTAAAATGGCTTTTCTGACCCTTTTATACTTCCCAATCTAGTCCCCTCCTCCCTGAATTCAATAACGCAATCAGTCAATGAAATTTCCCCTTACAGCCAGCTATATCCCCTCCTCCTTGAATTCAATAACACTATCAGCCAAAGAAATTTCCCCTTACAGCCAGCTATATACCCTCCTCCTTGAATTCAAGAATACAAACTGTAAACAGCACTATTTTCCTCTCCTCTTCCTCTGTGTTCTGAAAGTGCAGTTTAAAATGGCTTTTCTGACCCTTTTATACTTCCCAATCTAGTCCCCTCCTCCCTGAATTCAATAACGCAATCAGTCAATGAAATTTCCCCTTACAGCCAGCTATATCCCCTCCTCCTTGAATTCAATAACACTATCAGCCAAAGAAATTTCCCCTTACAGCCAGCTATATACCCTCCTCCTTGAATTCAAGAATACAAACTGTAAACAGCACTATTTTCCTCTCCTCTTCCTCTGTGTTCTGAAAGTGCAGTTTAAAATGGCTTTTCTGACCCTTTTATACTTCCCAATCTAGTCCCCTCCTCCCTGAATTCAATAACGCAATCAGTCAATGCAATTTCCCCTTATAGCCAGCTATATCCCCTCCTCCTTGAATTCAATAACACTATCAGCCAAAGAAATTTCCCCTTACAGCCAGCTATATACCCTCCTCCTTGAATTCAAGAATACAAACTGTAAACAGCACTATTTTCCTCTCCTCTTCCTCTGTGTTCTGAAAGTGCAGTTTAAAATGGCTTTTCTGACCCTTTTATACTTCCCAATCTAGTCCCCTCCTCCCTGAATTCAATAACGCAATCAGTCAATGAAATTTCCCCTTATAGCCAGCTATATCCCCTCCTCCTTGAATTCAATAACACTATCAGCCAAAGAAATTTCCCCTTACAGCCAGCTATATACCCTCCTCCTTGAATTCAAGAATACAAACTGTAAACAGCACTATTTTCCTCTCCTCTTCCTCTGTGTTCTGAAAGTGCAGTTTAAAATGGCTTTTCTGACCCTTTTATACTTCCCAATCTAGTCCCCTCCTCCCTGAATTCAATAACGCAATCAGTCAATGAAATTTCCCCTTACAGCCAGCTATATCCCCTCATCCTTGAATTCAATAACACTATCAGCCAAAGAAATTTCCCCTTACAGCCAGCTATATACCCTCCTCCTTGAATTCAAGAATACAAACTGTAAACAGCACTATTTTCCTCTCCTCTTCCTCTGTGTTCTGAAAGTGCAGTTTAAAATGGCTTTTCTGACCCTTTTATACTTCCCAATCTAGTCCCCTCCTCCCTGAATTCAATAACGCAATCAGTCAATACAATTTCCCCTTATAGCCAGCTATATCCACTCCTCCTTGAATTCAATAACACTATCAGCCAAAGAAATTTCCCCTTACAGCCAGCTATATACCCTCCTCCTTGAATTCAAGAATACAAACTGTAAACAGCACTATTTTCCTCTCCTCTTCCTCTGTGTTCTGAAAGTGCAGTTTAAAATGGCTTTTCTGACCCTTTTATACTTCCCAATCTAGTCCCCTCCTCCCTGAATTCAATAACGCAATCAGTCAATGAAATTTCCCCTTACAGCCAGCTATATCCCCTCCTCCTTGAATTCAATAACACTATCAGCCAAAGAAATTTTTCCTTACAGCCAGCTATATACCCTCCTCCTTGAATTCAAGAATACAAACTGTAAACAGCACTATTTTCCTCTCCTCTTCCTCTGTGTTCTGAAAGTGCAGTTTAAAATGGCTTTTCTTCACTTCCGGTTTGGAGGAGATCGCGGCGGGACGTTTCTGGCAGGGCTCTGCCAGGTGATCCCTTCTACCCCCTCCGAAGGTCGCATTTGCGATCGGATCGGGCCCGGATGGCCCGATCCATGAACAGGGGACTCTCCTCTGCCCGAGGACCCTTCGCCAGGACTCCGGAGGCAGCGGTTCGCCCCGCAGCTTCGGAGACGGGAGAACCGCTCCTCTTTGCTTAAGAGGACCGGCCAGCGCTTTCTCCCCTCACCCAGCGGGAAGAAGAAAAAACCTAAGAAGTGAAAGTACAAAATTTCTTGATTGAAAAAGAATACCAGACAAAGGACCTAAGGTAAAAAATCTCCACTGTGTTTCGTGTTCAAAAGAGAAGATCGTGAAAGTTTTAAGTAAAAGTCTTTTTTTCTTCAGGGCGAAAGTGAAAGTTTTTCCCTGTTTGAATTCATCCGCAAATAACAGCCGGATCTAATTTTTTTTTACTTTTACTTTTCCATCTTGAACGTGAACTTTGGAACCTATAAAATAATTTCTTGACTTCAGGGTTTAATAAAATAGCCTAAATTTGACATGACTATTTAGAAAATTTTAACTGCTAAAGGAAATTACTAGTGATGATTAGAATTGGTTTTTGATAGACTGTCAAAATCATAATGTTCTGGGCTTAAATTTTGAAGCGGAGGAACACAGCCTTGCTGCCTTTTTTTCTCTTTCTTGTTGCTCTTTTTCACAACATGAAATAATTTAATAACTATGAACTAAATGGAATCTAGAAGAGATTGAAATCACTTCTTTTTTGGATTACTTACTATTGGATTAACCTATTTGGATTACTTGCTGAGCCTTTTTGGATTATTTGCTGACTCCTTTTGGATTATTTGTTGAGAATTCTTTTGTTTAACATCTGCCCTGCTGCATAGAAATTAACTTGACTCCATCTTGGGATTTGTTTCTTTGTTCCTGCCTTGAACTTGGAAAATAAACTGACTTCACTTTGAATACAAGCAAGCTTCTGATTTGTCTTACTCTTTGAACCTTGAACTGAAACCAAATACAACTTCACCCTCTGAGACTTGGATCTTCATCTTTACTTTCTAGCAAAATTACAGGTTCCATAAGAAGAACTTAAGTATATTAAGTATATAATATTGCTATTGTGTCTTTGCATAATTATTTTTTTTTCCTGACTTTCCTTTGACTTTTTTTTAATTCCTTGTGTATTCTTATTATTAGAAGAAGTTTAGCTTGAACTATATGCATTGTTAATAACCCTTGGGTTCCTGCTTTATTTTAAATAGTTGAATTAAAATATTACCTCCCTTTTTCTTTTTCCCTTTGAACAACTCTTTTCACTTTTCATTAATAACTTTAATAACTTTTATTTTTTTCCCTTTCTCCCCTTTTTTCCCTCCTCCCAAAGCTTCCCTTCCAATGCTTTTTCTTTTGTTTTCTATATATAGCTGATATTTCTTTTTTTCTTTTATCTTTTGTCTCCCTCTTATTTGCAAAGGTTAATACCTGTTCTCTCTTCTTGTGGCATTGAATAATAATATTTTTTTTTTGAATTCTGTTATTAATTGAATTGGTATTAAATTGGTATAGTTATATTTTAAGGGAATTTCATTGAACAGATTTGGAATTACACTGAACAGATTTGGAATTTATAGCAATTTTTCTCTTTTTCACTATACATAAATTGAAACCAATTTCAAATTTGAAATAGTGGATTCTAATTTGATAATGTCTCATACCTCAACCCTTGTTAAAACAGCAAAAAAACAAACTACACCAACTACCCTCTCTCCACAAGTGTCACCGCATTCTTCCCCTTCACACCAGGTGATAACCATGTCCACCAAAGATAAAGACAAAGACAAAACAATGCAGTCCAACCTTGCAAATATACATGAGACTTTAAATACTTTGAAGGACTTCATGGTTAAATCACAAGAAGATGCCACTCAACAAAGAGAGGCCATAAAGGAGGAGGCAACACAACAAAGAGAAGCCATAAAGGAGGAGGCAACACAACAAAGAGAAGCCATAAAAGCGGACTTGGCAGAATTCAAAGTGGAGATGGCCCAAATGAAAGCTGACATGGGTGAGATGAAAGACCAGATAAAGCAGATCCAACAAACACTCCAAGAAAGTGATGACCGAGTTAAAAAAGTTGAAGAGCAATCTGATAAAAATGAGAAAAGAATGGACTACCTTGAAGGGAGAGCTGATGAAAGATACAGAAGATATGATGAATCAATTATCCAGCTGGAGATGCAACGAGCTTCGTACGGACTTCGATTTCAGAATATAAAAGAGGAAAAAGATGAAGATTTAAAAATGACTATGGCGGAGATTATTGGAGGTATACTCCAAGAGGATCCTGCAGCTCTACTGAAAGAAATCGATGAAGTATACCGAATCTCGAATAGCTATATCCGTCGACACAACCTCCCAAGAGAGATACATAAGAGAGATACACAAGAAAAGCGTTGCGAGATGAGATACTCCACTACTCAAGAAATTCCCAGCCTCAACGACATGGAGTAGACATAAAGATACTAAAACAAGTTCCAAGAAGTGTCAGAGAAAACAGAAGAGATTATCACTTTTTAACTAAAATCTTGATCAAAGAAAATATCACTTACCGTTGGCTTATTCCACAAGGACTTTCTCTGACATGGCGTTCTACAAGGTACAAACTGGAAAACGTAGAACAAGCCATGTACTTTCTTGAAAAGAGTGGCATCGGCCACTCCGATTACACAAGTAAGCAACAAGTGGTCCAACTACAACCAGATCAACAGCAACCAGGGGAAAAATTACCAACTCAGCAAGAAGAAGATTTGGGAGCCACCGCTCAAGTAATAGAGCAGGACCAAGGCCCTAGAAGAGTTCAACCTCAGCGAGAAACCAAAAAACCCATTAAATGACAACAAATAAAGACTTAAAAATCTTTTCCGTAAATGTCAATGGACTTAACGAACCAAGAAAAAGGAAGCAAATTTTTTCTAAAATTAGAAATCAAAATGTTCAGATTGCAATATTACAAGAAGTTCATATTAAAAAAGATAACCAAAAATTACTGTTGAATCCCAAAATTGGAAAAATGTATGCTGCATTAGCAGACAAAAAAAAAAAAGAGGTGTAGTGATGTATGTTAAGAATTCTATAAATTCCAAACAAATATATAAGGATAAAGAGGGTAGGATACTGATTGTACAAGTTGATATTGAACCTAGACCTCTAGTGGTTGTTTCTATCTATGCTCCCAATGAAGACCAAATGACATTTTATAAAAATTTACACCAAATAATAATAGACTTAGCTATCGACAATGTATTGATAATAGGTGACTTCAATGCTATTACGAATAGACAATTAGACCATTCAGGAGGGGGAGGCAACAAAAAAAGGGAAAAAGGTAAAAAAACAAGAAGGAATTTGCTACCTAGTACTTTCCAAAAAATGAAAGCGGAATTATTACTAAGTGATATTTGGAGGGAAAGACACCCCCACAAAAGGCAATTTACCTTCTACTCCAACCCTCACAAAATTTGGACGAGAATTGACATGATATGGGCGCCAAAAATGGTGGCAGAACAAATAAGAGAGGTCGAGATAGATGTTAATACATGGGCTGATCACAACCCAATAGTGGTCTATATGACGATGAATAATAAACAGAACAACTGGCGGATGAATAGATATATATTAAATGATAAGAAATATAAGGATTGGATTGAGAAGGAATTAAAAATATTTTTTGAAATTAATAAAACATCAGACACTACTCCACAGAATTTATGGGACACAGTTAAAGCGTATATAAGAGGTTTAACAATATCTTATACAGCAAAACATAATAAGGAAAAGAAATTAGAGTACTTACAATTAACAAATGAACTAAAACAATTAGAATCCTTATCGCAGCAACACATTAAGAACAGAGATTTAAAGACAGAAATAAATGTAATTAAACATAAAATTAGAGTTATAGAACAAAACCAACTAACTGAAAAGATCAAAAGAGCAAAGCAACAATATTTTGAACACGCAAATAAACCCGGCAGATGGTTAGCGTATAAACTTAGAAAACAGAGTCAATCAAAATTAATCCAAAAATTAGAAGACAAAGACGGTATAATAAAATATGATACAGAAGGTAAGGCAGATATTGTGTATAATTTTTATAAAGAGTTATATGCTAAAGATCATGTTATTGAAGATGAAGTTTTTAACTATTTAAAAGCTTCAAATTTACCACAAATAACAGAAGACCAACAGGCCACCATGGATGGACCAATAACAATGGAGGAACTCCTAACAACAATTAAAAAACAGAAAAGTAATAAGGCCACAGGCCCAGATGCCATACCTGCAGAATGGTACAAGATAGACAATGAAACAATAAGAAACCACATGTTAGAAACCTTTAATTCATGTAGACTTGAGGGAAAAATCCCCAAATCTTGGTCAGAATCACTGACAACCTTAATACATAAACAGGGTACAGAACCAGAAAAAATTAAAAACTATAGGCCTATATCATTATTAAATGTAGACTATAAGATTTTTATTGCCATTTATGCAGAGAGACTCAAAAGAGTTATAAATGGAATAATACACCAAGACCAAAATGGGTTTCTTCCAGGGAGACAAATTAAAAATAATCTTAGAACTGTAATAAATATATTAGAGTACTATGAACAACACCCAGACAAGATGGCATCTTTAATGTTTCTAGATGCTCAAAAGGCCTTCGACAACGTTAATTGGATATTTATAAAAATGCAATTAAATAAAATGAGATTTGGCCCAAAATTTGTTAACCTAATAGATACCATATATTCAAAACAAACAACGAATATAATACTGAATAACAGTCAATTACCAACACTTGATATAAACAAGGGAGTTCGCCAAGGATGTCCTATATCACCATTGTTATTTATCATGACTCTTGAAACTTTATTAATTAAAATAAGAGCGGACCCTAAAATAAAAGGTTTAACCGTAGGAAATGAAACCTATAAACTCCAGGCCTTTGCAGATGATCTAATGTTCATAATTGAAGAACCGACAACAACAGTTCCTACTTTACTACAAACCATTGAACAATACGGAAACGTAGCAGGTTTAAAGATAAACAAAAGCAAAACACATTTCTTGACCAAAAATATGAATAAAACACAAGAAACTAAATTAGAAAGTATTTCTGGAATAAAGACTGTAAAAAATGTAAAATATTTAGGAATAAATTTAACAGCGAAAACAATAACATTAAAAAATGATAATTATATAAAATTACTAGCAGAAATTAAAAAAGATTTAGCAATGTGGAATAATTTGAAAATATCTTTTTTAGGAAGAATTGCAACAATTAAGATGAATATTTTACCCAAGGTTTTATTTCTTTTTCAGGTAATACCAATAAACCCAGGGGGAATTTTTTTAAAAACTTTAACAAACCTAGTTAAAAAATTTATATGGCAAGGGAAAAAAGCAAGGATAAAAATGAATTGCCTAGAAGATATTAAAGAAAGAGGAGGATTTGGCCTTCCAAATTGGAAACTATATTATCGGGCCGCTGCATTAACATGACTTAGAGATTGGATAATCTTAGATAACAAAAGAACACTTAACCTAGAAGGACATGATTTAATGCTTGGATGGCATGCATTTTTATGGTATGATAAGGACAAAAACCATTCATATTTTAAAAGGCATACATTAAGGAAATACTTATTAGAAGTATGGAAAGACATAAAGAAAAATCATTTTTTAAGTATCCCAGAATGGCTAGCTCCTTTAGAAGCAATAACGCATCCAAAGTCTATAAAGGACAAGAAAATAACTCATAGATATAAAGAATTATTAAATGATCAGATGAAGCTTAAATCTAGAATTGAACTACAAGAAGAAGGGATAACAATAGACTGGTGGCACTACGCCCAGATCCGATCTAGATATCAGAAGGATAAAACTCTTTACATTTTTAATAAAAGTAAGAATCCTTTAACTACTTTAATTACCACTAATTCAACAAAAACGATAGGGAAAATATATAAACTACTTATCGCTCATAAAAATATAGAGTTGACTTTAAAAGATACTATGATAAGATGGTGTAGAAATATTGGCAAGGAAATAGATATAGATACATGGGAGAAAGTGTGGATTAATAATTGGAAAATGACTAAATCAGTTTCATTAAAAGAAAATCAAATTAAAATGTTTTATAGATGGCATTTCCCACCAAATAGGATAGCAAAAATGTTTCCCAAAACATCCCCAATATGCTGGAAATATAAGAAGGATATAGGAACTTATTATCATCAATGGTGGACATGTGGTAAAGCAAAAACATATTGGAAGATGATTGAAAAAATATTAAAAGAAATAATAAAGCAAGATATAGATAATACCCCGGAATTTTACTTACTAGGTGCTACAAATCAGACCTACAAGAAAGAAATTCTTTATTTAATTATACACATATTAACCGCGGCTAGAATAATATATGCGCAAAATTGGAAAGGGGAGGAAATCCCCAAGGAAGAAGAGGTTATAGCCAAAATATTAGATTGCGCTGAAATGGACATGATGACAAGAAGATTAAACGATCAAGAGGATACTAAATTTTATGAAACATGGAACAATGTTTATAAATGGATAGATAAGAAAAAATAAGACATATAGATTGATTTTTAGTTGTTTTTTTTTGTATTTGTTTTTACCTAGGTGATAACAATATTAATACTAGTTCAAAAGTACTTTTTGACGATTATGATATAGTAGTGTATGTACAAGTATAAGCAACATACTAAGATCTTTGATGTATAATAGCTGAAATTACCTTAATTGTTTGGATTGATGGTTTGACATTATTTTATTATAGTAATTAGGATTATATTAAAGGTATTTTCTGGTAATTATGTTATACAAACCCTATTTAACATCTACATCGAAATTAAGATTTATAAAACTAAAACTCAAACTTATTAACTTTTTTTCTATAATAGTTAACATATATTTAATTATGTATTCTTTTTCTACATTTGAATGTATACTTTCATAAGAAGCGGGGGAAATACACCCCCACTTTATGTTTATTGTTTGTATGTATTTGTTTGTTTTTATGAAAATTAATAAAAAAAATTATAAAATGGCTTTTCTGACCCTTTTATACTTCCCAATCTAGTCCCCTCCTCCCTGAATTCAATAACGCAATCAGTCAATGCAATTTCCCCTTACAGCCAGCTATATCCCCTCCTCCTTGAATTCAATAACACTATCAGCCAAAGAAATTTCCCCTTACAGCCAGCTATATACCCTCCTCCTTGAATTCAAGAATACAAACTGTAAACAGCACTATTTTCCTCTCCTCTTCCTCTGTGTTCTGAAAGTGCAGTTTAAAATGGCTTTTCTGACCCTTTTATACTTCCCAATCTAGTCCCCTCCTCCCTGAATTCAATAACGCAATCAGTCAATGCAATTTCCCCTTACAGCCAGCTATATCCCCTCCTCCTTGAATTCAATAACACTATCAGCCAAAGAAATTTCCCCTTACAGCCAGCTATATACCCTCCTCCTTGAATTCAAGAATACAAACTGTAAACAGCACTATTTTCCTCTCCTCTTCCTCTGTGTTCTGAAAGTGCAGTTTAAAATGGCTTTTCTGACCCTTTTATACTTCCCAATCTAGTCCCCTCCTCCCTGAATTCAATAACGCAATCAGTCAATGCAATTTCCCCTTATAGCCAGCTATATCCCCTCCTCCTTGAATTCAATAACACTATCAGCCAAAGAAATTTCCCCTTACAGCCAGCTATATACCCTCCTCCTTGAATTCAAGAATACAAACTGTAAACAGCACTATTTTCCTCTCCTCTTCCTCTGTGTTCTGAAAGTGCAGTTTAAAATGGCTTTTCTGACCCTTTTATACTTCCCAATCTAGTCCCCTCCTCCCTGAATTCAATAACGCAATCAGTCAATGAAATTTCCCCTTACAGCCAGCTATATCCCCTCCTCCTTGAATTCAATAACACTATCAGCCAAAGAAATTTCCCCTTACAGCCAGCTATATACCCTCCTCCTTGAATTCAAGAATACAAACTGTAAACAGCACTATTTTCCTCTCCTCTTCCTCTGTGTTCTGAAAGTGCAGTTTAAAATGGCTTTTCTGACCCTTTTATACTTCCCAATCTAGTCCCCTCCTCCCTGAATTCAATAACGCAATCAGTCAATGCAATTTCCCCTTACAGCCAGCTATATCCCCTCCTCCTTGAATTCAATAACACTATCAGCCAAAGAAATTTCCCCTTACAGCCAGCTATATACCCTCCTCCTTGAATTCAAGAATACAAACTGTAAACAGCACTATTTTCCTCTCCTCTTCCTCTGTGTTCTGAAAGTGCAGTTTAAAATGGCTTTTCTGACCCTTTTATACTTCCCAATCTAGTCCCCTCCTCCCTGAATTCAATAACGCAATCAGTCAATGCAATTTCCCCTTATAGCCAGCTATATCCCCTCCTCCTTGAATTCAATAACACTATCAGCCAAAGAAATTTCCCCTTACAGCCAGCTATATACCCTCCTCCTTGAATTCAAGAATACAAACTGTAAACAGCACTATTTTCCTCTCCTCTTCCTCTGTGTTCTGAAAGTGCAGTTTAAAATGGCTTTTCTGACCCTTTTATACTTCCCAATCTAGTCCCCTCCTCCCTGAATTCAATAACGCAATCAGTCAATGAAATTTCCCCTTACAGCCAGCTATATCCCCTCCTCCTTGAATTCAATAACACTATCAGCCAAAGAAATTTCCCCTTACAGCCAGCTATATACCCTCCTCCTTGAATTCAAGAATACAAACTGTAAACAGCACTATTTTCCTCTCCTCTTCCTCTGTGTTCTGAAAGTGCAGTTTAAAATGGCTTTTCTGACCCTTTTATACTTCCCAATCTAGTCCCCTCCTCCCTGAATTCAATAACGCAATCAGTCAATGAAATTTCCCCTTATAGCCAGCTATATCCCCTCCTCCTTGAATTCAATAACACTATCAGCCAAAGAAATTTCCCCTTACAGCCAGCTATATACCCTCCTCCTTGAATTCAAGAATACAAACTGTAAACAGCACTATTTTCCTCTCCTCTTCCTCTGTGTTCTGAAAGTGCAGTTTAAAATGACTTTTCTGACCCTTTTATACTTCCCAATCTAGTCCCCTCCTCCCTGAATTCAATAACGCAATCAGTCAATGCAATTTCCCCTTACAGCCAGCTATATCCCCTCCTCCTTGAATTCAATAACACTATCAGCCAAAGAAATTTCCCCTTACAGCCAGCTATATACCCTCCTCCTTGAATTCAAGAATACAAACTGTAAACAGCACTATTTTCCTCTCCTCTTCCTCTGTGTTCTGAAAGTGCAGTTTAAAATGGCTTTTCTGACCCTTTTATACTTCCCAATCTAGTCCCCTCCTCCCTGAATTCAATAACGCAATCAGTCAATGAAATTTCCCCTTCCAGCCAGCTATATCCCCTCCTCCTTGAATTCAATAACACTATCAGCCAAAGAAATTTCCCCTTACAGCCAGCTATATACCCTCCTCCTTGAATTCAAGAATACAAACTGTAAACAGCACTATTTTCCTCTCCTCTTCCTCTGTGTTCTGAAAGTGCAGTTTAAAATGGCTTTTCTGACCCTTTTATACTTCCCAATCTAGTCCCCTCCTCCCTGAATTCAATAACGCAATCAGTCAATGAAATTTCCCCTTCCAGCCAGCTATATCCCCTCCTCCTTGAATTCAATAACACTATCAGCCAAAGAAATTTCCCCTTACAGCCAGCTATATACCCTCCTCCTTGAATTCAAGAATACAAAATGTAAACAGCACTATTTTCCTCTCCTCTTCCTCTGTGTTCTGAAAGTGCAGTTTAAAATGGCTTTTCTGACCCTTTTATACTTCCCAATCTAGTCCCCTCCTCCCTGAATTCAATAACGCAATCAGTCAATGAAATTTCCCCTTACAGCCAGCTATATCCCCTCCTCCTTGAATTCAATAACACTATCAGCCAAAGAAATTTCCCCTTACAGCCAGCTATATACCCTCCTCCTTGAATTCAAGAATACAAACTGTAAACAGCACTATTTTCCTCTCCTCTTCCTCTGTGTTCTGAAAGTGCAGTTTAAAATGGCTTTTCTGGCCCTTTTATACTTCCCAATCTAGTCCCCTCCTCCCTGAATTCAATAACGCAATCAGTCAATGCAATTTCCCCTTATAGCCAGCTATATCCCCTCCTCCTTGAATTCAATAACACTATGAGCCAAAGAAATTTCCCCTTAGAGCCAGCTATCTACCCTCCTCCTTGAATTCAAGAATACAATCTGTAAACAGCACTATTTTCCTCTCCTCTTCCTCTGTGTTCTGAAAGTGCAGTTTAAAATGGCTTTTCTGACCCTTTTATACTTCCCAATCTAGTCCCCTCCTCCCTGAATTCAATAACGCAATCAGTCAATGAAATTTCCCCTTACAGCCAGCTATATCCCCTCATCCTTGAATTCAATAACACTATCAGCCAAAGAAATTTCCCCTTACAGCCAGCTATATACCCTCCTCCTTGAATTCAAGAATACAAACTGTAAACAGCACTATTTTCCTCTCCTCTTCCTCTGTGTTCTGAAAGTGCAGTTTAAAATGGCTTTTCTGACCCTTTTATACTTCCCAATCTAGTCCCCTCCTCCCTGAATTCAATAACGCAATCAGTCAATACAATTTCCCCTTATAGCCAGCTATATCCACTCCTCCTTGAATTCAATAACACTATCAGCCAAAGAAATTTCCCCTTACAGCCAGCTATATACCCTCCTCCTTGAATTCAAGAATACAAACTGTAAACAGCACTATTTTCCTCTCCTCTTCCTCTGTGTTCTGAAAGTGCAGTTTAAAATGGCTTTTCTGACCCTTTTATACTTCCCAATCTAGTCCCCTCCTCCCTGAATTCAATAACGCAATCAGTCAATGAAATTTCCCCTTACAGCCAGCTATATCCCCTCCTCCTTGAATTCAATAACACTATCAGCCAAAGAAATTTTTCCTTACAGCCAGCTATATACCCTCCTCCTTGAATTCAAGAATACAAACTGTAAACAGCACTATTTTCCTCTCCTCTTCCTCTGTGTTCTGAAAGTGCAGTTTAAAATGGCTTTTCTTCACTTCCGGTTTGGAGGAGATCGCGGCGGGACGTTTCTGGCAGGGCTCTGCCAGGTGATCCCTTCTACCCCCTCCGAAGGTCGCATTTGCGATCGGATCGGGCCCGGATGGCCCGATCCATGAACAGGGGACTCTCCTCTGCCCGAGGACCCTTCGCCAGGACTCCGGAGGCAGCGGTTCGCCCCGCAGCTTCGGAGACGGGAGAACCGCTCCTCTTTGCTTAAGAGGACCGGCCAGCGCTTTCTCCCCTCACCCAGCGGGAAGAAGAAAAAACCTAAGAAGTGAAAGTACAAAATTTCTTGATTGAAAAAGAATACCAGACAAAGGACCTAAGGTAAAAAATCTCCACTGTGTTTCGTGTTCAAAAGAGAAGATCGTGAAAGTTTTAAGTAAAAGTCTTTTTTTCTTCAGGGCGAAAGTGAAAGTTTTTCCCTGTTTGAATTCATCCGCAAATAACAGCCGGATCTAATTTTTTTTTACTTTTACTTTTCCATCTTGAACGTGAACTTTGGAACCTATAAAATAATTTCTTGACTTCAGGGTTTAATAAAATAGCCTAAATTTGACATGACTATTTAGAAAATTTTAACTGCTAAAGGAAATTACTAGTGATGATTAGAATTGGTTTTTGATAGACTGTCAAAATCATAATGTTCTGGGCTTAAATTTTGAAGCGGAGGAACACAGCCTTGCTGCCTTTTTTTCTCTTTCTTGTTGCTCTTTTTCACAACATGAAATAATTTAATAACTATGAACTAAATGGAATCTAGAAGAGATTGAAATCACTTCTTTTTTGGATTACTTACTATTGGATTAACCTATTTGGATTACTTGCTGAGCCTTTTTGGATTATTTGCTGACTCCTTTTGGATTATTTGTTGAGAATTCTTTTGTTTAACATCTGCCCTGCTGCATAGAAATTAACTTGACTCCATCTTGGGATTTGTTTCTTTGTTCCTGCCTTGAACTTGGAAAATAAACTGACTTCACTTTGAATACAAGCAAGCTTCTGATTTGTCTTACTCTTTGAACCTTGAACTGAAACCAAATACAACTTCACCCTCTGAGACTTGGATCTTCATCTTTACTTTCTAGCAAAATTACAGGTTCCATAAGAAGAACTTAAGTATATTAAGTATATAATATTGCTATTGTGTCTTTGCATAATTATTTTTTTTTCCTGACTTTCCTTTGACTTTTTTTTAATTCCTTGTGTATTCTTATTATTAGAAGAAGTTTAGCTTGAACTATATGCATTGTTAATAACCCTTGGGTTCCTGCTTTATTTTAAATAGTTGAATTAAAATATTACCTCCCTTTTTCTTTTTCCCTTTGAACAACTCTTTTCACTTTTCATTAATAACTTTAATAACTTTTATTTTTTTTCCCTTTCTCCCCTTTTTTCCCTCCTCCCAAAGCTTCCCTTCCAATGCTTTTTCTTTTGTTTTCTATATATAGCTGATATTTCTTTTTTTCTTTTATCTTTTGTCTCCCTCTTATTTGCAAAGGTTAATACCTGTTCTCTCTTCTTGTGGCATTGAATAATAATATTTTTTTTTGAATTCTGTTATTAATTGAATTGGTATTAAATTGGTATAGTTATATTTTAAGGGAATTTCATTGAACAGATTTGGAATTACACTGAACAGATTTGGAATTTATAGCAATTTTTCTCTTTTTCACTATACATAAATTGAAACCAATTTCAAATTTGAAATAGTGGATTCTAATTTGATAATGTCTCATACCTCAACCCTTGTTAAAACAGCAAAAAAACAAACTACACCAACTACCCTCTCTCCACAAGTGTCACCGCATTCTTCCCCTTCACACCAGGTGATAACCATGTCCACCAAAGATAAAGACAAAGACAAAACAATGCAGTCCAACCTTGCAAATATACATGAGACTTTAAATACTTTGAAGGACTTCATGGTTAAATCACAAGAAGATGCCACTCAACAAAGAGAGGCCATAAAGGAGGAGGCAACACAACAAAGAGAAGCCATAAAGGAGGAGGCAACACAACAAAGAGAAGCCATAAAAGCGGACTTGGCAGAATTCAAAGTGGAGATGGCCCAAATGAAAGCTGACATGGGTGAGATGAAAGACCAGATAAAGCAGATCCAACAAACACTCCAAGAAAGTGATGACCGAGTTAAAAAAGTTGAAGAGCAATCTGATAAAAATGAGAAAAGAATGGACTACCTTGAAGGGAGAGCTGATGAAAGATACAGAAGATATGATGAATCAATTATCCAGCTGGAGATGCAACGAGCTTCGTACGGACTTCGATTTCAGAATATAAAAGAGGAAAAAGATGAAGATTTAAAAATGACTATGGCGGAGATTATTGGAGGTATACTCCAAGAGGATCCTGCAGCTCTACTGAAAGAAATCGATGAAGTATACCGAATCTCGAATAGCTATATCCGTCGACACAACCTCCCAAGAGAGATACATATTAAGTTCACAAGAAAAGCGTTGCGAGATGAGATACTCCACTACTCAAGAAATTCCCAGCCTCAACGACATGGAGTAGACATAAAGATACTAAAACAAGTTCCAAGAAGTGTCAGAGAAAACAGAAGAGATTATCACTTTTTAACTAAAATCTTGATCAAAGAAAATATCACTTACCGTTGGCTTATTCCACAAGGACTTTCTCTGACATGGCGTTCTACAAGGTACAAACTGGAAAACGTAGAACAAGCCATGTACTTTCTTGAAAAGAGTGGCATCGGCCACTCCGATTACACAAGTAAGCAACAAGTGGTCCAACTACAACCAGATCAACAGCAACCAGGGGAAAAATTACCAACTCAGCAAGAAGAAGATTTGGGAGCCACCGCTCAAGTAATAGAGCAGGACCAAGGCCCTAGAAGAGTTCAACCTCAGCGAGAAACCAAAAAACCCATTAAATGACAACAAATAAAGACTTAAAAATCTTTTCCGTAAATGTCAATGGACTTAACGAACCAAGAAAAAGGAAGCAAATTTTTTCTAAAATTAGAAATCAAAATGTTCAGATTGCAATATTACAAGAAGTTCATATTAAAAAAGATAACCAAAAATTACTGTTGAATCCCAAAATTGGAAAAATGTATGCTGCATTAGCAGACAAAAAAAAAAAGAGGTGTAGTGATGTATGTTAAGAATTCTATAAATTCCAAACAAATATATAAGGATAAAGAGGGTAGGATACTGATTGTACAAGTTGATATTGAACCTAGACCTCTAGTGGTTGTTTCTATCTATGCTCCCAATGAAGACCAAATGACATTTTATAAAAATTTACACCAAATAATAATAGACTTAGCTATCGACAATGTATTGATAATAGGTGACTTCAATGCTATTACGAATAGACAATTAGACCATTCAGGAGGGGGAGGCAACAAAAAAAGGGAAAAAGGTAAAAAAACAAGAAGGAATTTGCTACCTAGTACTTTCCAAAAAATGAAAGCGGAATTATTACTAAGTGATATTTGGAGGGAAAGACACCCCCACAAAAGGCAATTTACCTTCTACTCCAACCCTCACAAAATTTGGACGAGAATTGACATGATATGGGCGCCAAAAATGGTGGCAGAACAAATAAGAGAGGTCGAGATAGATGTTAATACATGGGCTGATCACAACCCAATAGTGGTCTATATGACGATGAATAATAAACAGAACAACTGGCGGATGAATAGATATATATTAAATGATAAGAAATATAAGGATTGGATTGAGAAGGAATTAAAAATATTTTTTGAAATTAATAAAACATCAGACACTACTCCACAGAATTTATGGGACACAGTTAAAGCGTATATAAGAGGTTTAACAATATCTTATACAGCAAAACATAATAAGGAAAAGAAATTAGAGTACTTACAATTAACAAATGAACTAAAACAATTAGAATCCTTATCGCAGCAACACATTAAGAACAGAGATTTAAAGACAGAAATAAATGTAATTAAACATAAAATTAGAGTTATAGAACAAAACCAACTAACTGAAAAGATCAAAAGAGCAAAGCAACAATATTTTGAACACGCAAATAAACCCGGCAGATGGTTAGCGTATAAACTTAGAAAACAGAGTCAATCAAAATTAATCCAAAAATTAGAAGACAAAGACGGTATAATAAAATATGATACAGAAGGTAAGGCAGATATTGTGTATAATTTTTATAAAGAGTTATATGCTAAAGATCATGTTATTGAAGATGAAGTTTTTAACTATTTAGAAGCTTCAAATTTACCACAAATAACAGAAGACCAACAGGCCACCATGGATGGACCAATAACAATGGAGGAACTCCTAACAACAATTAAAAAACAGAAAAGTAATAAGGCCACAGGCCCAGATGCCATACCTGCAGAATGGTACAAGATAGACAATGAAACAATAAGAAACCACATGTTAGAAACCTTTAATTCATGTAGACTTGAGGGAAAAATCCCCAAATCTTGGTCAGAATCACTGACAACCTTAATACATAAACAGGGTACAGAACCAGAAAAAATTAAAAACTATAGGCCTATATCATTATTAAATGTAGACTATAAGATTTTTATTGCCATTTATGCAGAGAGACTCAAAAGAGTTATAAATGGAATAATACACCAAGACCAAAATGGATTTCTTCCAGGGAGACAAATTAAAAATATTCTTAGAACTGTAATAAATATATTAGAGTACTATGAACAACACCCAGACAAGATGGCATCTTTAATGTTTCTAGATGCTCAAAAGGCCTTCGACAACGTTAATTGGATATTTATAAAAATGCAATTAAATAAAATGAGATTTGGCCCAAAATTTGTTAACCTAATAGATACCATATATTCAAAACAAACAACGAATATAATACTGAATAACAGTCAATTACCAACACTTGATATAAACAAGGGAGTTCGCCAAGGATGTCCTATATCACCATTGTTATTTATCATGACTCTTGAAACTTTATTAATTAAAATAAGAGCGGACCCTAAAATAAAAGGTTTAACCGTAGGAAATGAAACCTATAAACTCCAGGCCTTTGCAGATGATCTAATGTTCATAATTGAAGAACCGACAACAACAGTTCCTACTTTACTACAAACCATTGAACAATACGGAAACGTAGCAGGTTTAAAGATAAACAAAAGCAAAACACATTTCTTGACCAAAAATATGAATAAAACACAAGAAACTAAATTAGAAAGTATTTCTGGAATAAAGACTGTAAAAAAAGTAAAATATTTAGGAATAAATTTAACAGCGAAAACAATAACATTAAAAAATGATAATTATATAAAATTACTAGCAGAAATTAAAAAAGATTTAGCAATGTGGAATAATTTGAAAATATCTTTTTTAGGAAGAATTGCAACAATTAAGATGAATATTTTACCCAAGGTTTTATTTCTTTTTCAGGTAATACCAATAAACCCAGGGGGAATTTTTTTAAAAACTTTAACAAACCTAGTTAAAAAATTTATATGGCAAGGGAAAAAAGCAAGGATAAAAATGAATTGCCTAGAAGATATTAAAGAAAGAGGAGGATTTGGCCTTCCAAATTGGAAACTATATTATCAGGCCGCTGCATTAACATGGCTTAGAGATTGGATAATCTTAGATAACAAAAGAACACTTAACCTAGAAGGACATGATTTAATGCTTGGATGGCATGCATTTTTATGGTATGATAAGGACAAAAACCATTCATATTTTAAAAGGCATACATTAAGGAAATACTTATTAGAAGTATGGAAAGACATAAAGAAAAATCATTTTTTAAGTATCCCAGAATGGCTAGCTCCTTTAGAAGCAATAACGCATCCAAAGTCTATAAAGGACAAGAAAATAACTCATAGATATAAAGAATTATTAAATGATCAGATGAAGCTTAAATCTAGAATTGAACTACAAGAAGAAGGGATAATAATAGACTGGTGGCACTACGCCCAGATCCGATCTAGATATCAGAAGGATAAAACTCTTTACATTTTTAATAAAAGTAAGAATCCTTTAACTACTTTAATTACCACTAATTCAACAAAAACGATAGGGAAAATATATAAACTACTTATCGCTCATAAAAATATAGAGTTGACTTTAAAAGATACTATGATAAGATGGTGTAGAAATATTGGCAAGGAAATAGATATAGATACATGGGAGAAAGTGTGGATTAATAATTGGAAAATGACTAAATCAGTTTCATTAAAAGAAAATCAAATTAAAATGTTTTATAGATGGCATTTCCCACCAAATAGGATAGCAAAAATGTTTCCCAAAACATCCCCAATATGCTGGAAATGTAAGAAGGATATAGGAACTTATTATCATCAATGGTGGACATGTGGTAAAGCAAAAACATATTGGAAGATGATTGAAAAAATATTAAAAGAAATAATAAAGCAAGATATAGATAATACCCCGGAATTTTACTTACTAGGTGCTACAAATCAGACCTACAAGAAAGAAATTCTTTATTTAATTATACACATATTAACCGCGGCTAGAATAATATATGCGCAAAATTGGAAAGGGGAGGAAATCCCCAAGGAAGAAGAGGTTATAGCCAAAATATTAGATTGCGCTGAAATGGACATGATGACAAGAAGATTAAACGATCAAGAGGATACTAAATTTTATGAAACATGGAACAATGTTTATAAATGGATAGATAAGAAAAAATAAGACATATAGATTGATTTTTAGTTGTTTTTTTTTGTATTTGTTTTTACCTAGGTGATAACAATATTAATACTAGTTCAAAAGTACTTTTTGACGATTATGATATAGTAGTGTATGTACAAGTATAAGCAACATACTAAGATCTTTGGTGTATAATAGCTGAAATTACCTTAATTGTTTGGATTGATGGTTTGACATTATTTTATTATAGTAATTAGGATTATATTAAAGGTATTTTCTGGTAATTATGTTATACTAACCCTATTTAACATCTACATCGAAATTAAGATTTATAAAACTTTAACTCAAACTTATTAACTTTTTTTCTATAATAGTTAACATATATTTAATTATGTATTCTTTTTCTACATTTGAATGTATACTTTCATAAGAAGCGGGGGAAATACACCCCCACTTTATGTTTATTGTTTGTATGTATTTGTTTGTTTTTATGAAAATTAATAAAAAAATTTATAAAATGGCTTTTCTGACCCTTTTATAATTCCCAATCTAGTCCCCTCCTCCCTGAATTCAATAACGCAATCAGTCAATGCAATTTCCCCTTACAGCCAGCTATATCCCCTCCTCCTTGAATTCAATAACACTATCAGCCAAAGAAATTTCCCCTTACAGCCAGCTATATACCCTCCTCCTTGAATTCAAGAATACAAACTGTAAACAGCACTATTTTCCTCTCCTCTTCCTCTGTGTTCTGAAAGTGCAGTTTAAAATGGCTTTTCTGACCCTTTTATACTTCCCAATCTAGTCCCCTCCTCCCTGAATTCAATAACGCAATCAGTCAATGAAATTTCCCCTTACAGCCAGCTATATCCCCTCCTCCTTGAATTCAATAACACTATCAGCCAAAGAAATTTCCCCTTACAGCCAGCTATATACCCCCCTCCTTGAATTCAAGAATACAAACTGTAAACAGCACTATTTTCCTCTCCTCTTCCTCTGTGTTCTGAAAGTGCAGTTTAAAATGGCTTTTCTGACCCTTTTATACTTCCCAATCTAGTCCCCTCCTCCCTGAATTCAATAACGCAATCAGTCAATGCAATTTCCCCTTACAGCCAGCTATATCCCCTCCTCCTTGAATTCAATAACACTATCAGCCAAAGAAATTTCCCCTTACAGCCAGCTATATACCACCCTCCTTGAATTCAAGAATACAAACTGTAAACAGCACTATTTTCCTCTCCTCTTCCTCTGTGTTCTGAAAGTGCAGTTTAAAATGGCTTTTCTGACCCTTTTATACTTCCCAATCTAGTCCCCTCCTCCCTGAATTCAATAACGCAATCAGTCAATGCAATTTCCCCTTATAGCCAGCTATATCCCCTCCTCCTTGAATTCAATAACACTATCAGCCAAAGAAATTTCCCCTTACAGCCAGCTATATACCCTCCTCCTTGAATTCAAGAATACAAACTGTAAACAGCACTATTTTCCTCTCCTCTTCCTCTGTGTTCTGAAAGTGCAGTTTAAAATGGCTTTTCTGACCCTTTTATACTTCCCAATCCAGTCCCCTCCTCCCTGAATTCAATAACGCAATCAGTCAATGCAATTTCCCCTTACAGCCAGCTATATCCCCTCCTCCTTGAATTCAATAACACTATCAGTCAAAGAAATTTCCCCTTACAGCCAGCTATATACCCTCCTCCTTGAATTCAAGAATACAAACTGTAAACAGCACTATTTTCCTCTCCTCTTCCTCTGTGTTCTGAAAGTGCAGTTTAAAATGGCTTTTCTGACCCTTTTATACTTCCCAATCTAGTCCCCTCCTCCCTGAATTCAATAACGCAATCAGTCAATGCAATTTCCCCTTACAGCCAGCTATATCCCCTCCTCCTTGAATTCAATAACACTATCAGCCAAAGAAATTTCCCCTTACAGCCAGCTATATACCCCCCTCCTTGAATTCAAGAATACAAACTGTAAACAGCACTATTTTCCTCTCCTCTTCCTCTGTGTTCTGAAAGTGCAGTTTAAAATGGCTTTTCTGACCCTTTTATACTTCCCAATCTAGTCCCCTCCTCCCTGAATTCAATAACGCAATCAGTCAATGCAATTTCCCCTTACAGCCAGCTATATCCCCTCCTCCTTGAATTCAATAACACTATCAGCCAAAGAAATTTCCCCTTACAGCCAGCTATATACCCTCCTCCTTGAATTCAAGAATACAAACTGTAAACAGCACTATTTTCCTCTCCTCTTCCTCTGTGTTCTGAAAGTGCAGTTTAAAATGGCTTTTCTGACCCTTTTATACTTCCCAATCCAGTCCCCTCCTCCCTGAATTCAATAACGCAATCAGTCAATGCAATTTCCCCTTACAGCCAGCTATATCCCCTCCTCCTTGAATTCAATAACACTATCAGCCAAAGAAATTTCCCCTTACAGCCAGCTATATACCCCCCTCCTTGAATTCAAGAATACAAACTGTAAACAGCACTATTTTCCTCTCCTCTTCCTCTGTGTTCTGAAAGTGCAGTTTAAAATGGCTTTTCTGACCCTTTTATACTTCCCAATCTAGTCCCCTCCTCCCTGAATTCAATAACGCAATCAGTCAATGAAATTTCCCCTTACAGCCAGCTATATCCCCTCCTCCTTGAATTCAATAACACTATCAGCCAAAGAAATTTCCCCTTACAGCCAGCTATATACCCTCCTCCTTGAATTCAAGAATACAAACTGTAAACAGCACTATTTTCCTCTCCTCTTCCTCTGTGTTCTGAAAGTGCAGTTTAAAATGGCTTTTCTGACCCTTTTATACTTCCCAATCTAGTCCCCTCCTCCCTGAATTCAATAACGCAATCAGTCAATGCAATTTCCCCTTACAGCCAGCTATATCCCCTCCTCCTTGAATTCAATAACACTATCAGCCAAAGAAATTTCCCCTTACAGCCAGCTATATACCCTCCTCCTTGAATTCAAGAATACAAACTGTAAACAGCACTATTTTCCTCTCCTCTTCCTCTGTGTTCTGAAAGTGCAGTTTAAAATGGCTTTTCTGACCCTTTTATACTTCCCAATCCAGTCCCCTCCTCCCTGAATTCAATAACGCAATCAGTCAATGCAATTTTTCCCTTACAGCCAGCTATATCCCCTCCTCCTTGAATTCAATAACACTATCAGCCAAAGAAATTTCCCCTTACAGCCAGCTATATACCCTCCTCCTTGAATTCAAGAATACAAACTGTAAACAGCACTATTTTCCTCTCCTCTTCCTCTGTGTTCTGAAAGTGCAGTTTAAAATGGCTTTTCTGACCCTTTTATACTTCCCAATCCAGTCCCCTCCTCCCTGAATTCAATAACGCAATCAGTCAATGCAATTTCCCCTTACAGCCAGCTATATCCCCTCCTCCTTGAATTCAATAACACTATCAGCCAAAGAAATTTCCCCTTACAGCCAGCTATATACCCTCCTCCTTGAATTCAAGAATACAAACTGTAAACAGCACTATTTTCCTCTCCTCTTCCTCTGTGTTCTGAAATATCCTTCTAAATTTAGTGTTCTTTTATCTTCCAAGTTTATCCAATCTCTAATCCACGTTAAGGCGGCTGCCTGGTAATATAATTTCCAATTGGGAAGTGCAAATCCTCCTCTTTCTTTAATATCTTCTAACATATTTATCTTTATTCTTGCTTTTTTCCCTTGTCATAATTTTTTTTTTACTATATTTGTTAATTCTTTAAAAAAGTTCCCCCCTGGATTTATTGGGATCACCTGAAACAAAAATAAAATTTTGGGCAAAATATTCATCTTGATTGTGGCCACTCTTCCCAAAAAGGATATTTTTAAATTGTTCCAAATTTCTAAGTCTTTTTTAATTTCCACCATTAATTTGCAAAGGCTTGGACTCTGTATATCTCCTTTCCAACAGTCAAACCTTTTATATTGGAATCCGCTCTTATTTTAATTAATAGGGTTTCTAGAGACATAATAAATAATAAAGGTGATATTGGACATCCTTGACGTACTCCTTTATTTATTTCAAATGTATCCAATTGTTCATTATTTAAAATAATTTTTGTAGTTTGTTTTGAATATATAGCATCTATTAAATTTGAAAATTTAGGACCAAATCTCATTTTATTCAGTTGCATTTTTATAAATATCCAATTGACGTTATCAAAGGCTTTTGGGGCATCTAGGAACATTAATGATAATGTTTTCCGAGGATGTTGCTCATAATATTCTAATGTATTAATAACCGTTCTGAGATTATTTTTGATTTGTCAATCTGGTAAAAAACCATTCTGGTCTTGGTGTATTATACCATTTATAACCCTTTTTAGTCTGTTTGCATATATTGCTGTAAATATCTTATAATCTACATTTAATAATGATATGGGTCTATAATTTTTAATTTTTTCTATTGCTGTACCCGATTTGTGTATTAAGGTTATTAAAGATTCAGACCAAGATTTAGGGATTTTACCATCAAGTCTACATTCATTAAAAATTTCTAACATGTTCTTTCTTATTGTCTCATTTTCTATTTTATACCATTCTGCCGGTATGGCATCTGGTCCAGTGGCTTTATTATTTTTCTGTTTTTTAATTATTGTGAGGAGTTCTTCCATTGTTATTGGTTCTTTCAAGTTTGCCTGTTGCTCTTCCGTTAATTGTGGTAATTTAGCATTTTCTAAATATTTAAAAACATCATCTTCACTAATATTTTCTTTTTTATATAATTCTTTTAAAAAAATTTGTACAATCTCTGCTTTCCCTTCCATATCGTATTTTATTGTTCCATCTTTATCTTCTAGTTTTTTAATTACTTTTGACTGCCTCTGCTTCCTAAGTTTGTATGCGAGCCATCTGCCTGGTTTGTTAGCATGTTCAAAGTAGTATTGTTTAGCTCTTTTTATTTTTTCCGCTGTTTGGTTCTGTTCCATCAATCTAATTTTATGTTCAGTTACACCTATTTTTCCTTTTAATTCTTTGTTTTTTACATTTTGTTGTGATAAAAATTCTAGTTGTTTTAATTCATTTATTAATTGCTCATATTTTTTCCTATTTTCCTTATTATATTTTGCCGTATAGGATATCGTTAATCCTCTTATGTATGCTTTGGTTGTATCCCATAAATTTTGTGTAGTGCTTGAGTTTTTATTAATTTCGAAAAATATTTTTTAGTTCTTTCTCAATCCAATCCTTGTATAGTATAGTAGTATAGTAGTATAGACTACTACAGGGTTGTGATCCACCCATGTATTAACATCTATTTCTACCTCTTTTATTTGTTCTGCAATTGTTTTTGGGGCCCATACCATGTCTATTCTTGTCCAAATTTTATGGGGGTTAGAATAGAAAGTATATTGTCTTTTGTGAGGGTGTCTTTCCCTCCAAATATCATTTAATAGTAATTCTGCTTTTATTTTTTGAAAAGTAGTAGGTAGTAAATTCTTTTTTTTCTTTTTACTATTTCCCCCCCCCCCCTGAGTGATCTAGCTGTCTATTTGTAATAGCATTAAAATCTCCAATTATTAGCATATTTTCAATATTTAACTCTGTTATTTTTTGATGTAATTTTTTATAGAAAGTCATTTGGTCAACATTTGGGGCATAAATAGAAACAATAGCAAGAGGACTAGATTCGATATTAACTTGGACAATCAAAATTCTACCTTCATCATCTATAAATAATTGTTTGGAATTTATAGAATTCTCAACATACATCACTACTCTTTTTTTTAATCTGCTAATGCAGCATACATATTTCCAATTTTAGGATTTAATAATAATTTCCGATTGCTTTTTTTAATATGTACTTCTTGTAATATTACAATTTGAGCTTTTTGATTTTTAATTTTGGAAAAGATTTGTTTTCTTTTCTTTGGTTCATTCAGTCCATTTACATTTACTGAGAAAATTTTAAAATCTTTCAATGTTGTCATTTGTTTTGCTTTTTGGTTTCGCGTGGTGGTTGCTTTCTTCTAGCGCCTTGGTCCTGCTCTTCTTCTTGAGCAGCTGCCCCTGTGACTTCCTCCTGTTGTACTGTCAATTCCTTTACTGGTTGCTGTTGTACTGTTCGTTCCTTTACTAGTTGGTCCAATTGGCATATTCCACTGTTTTCAAAAAAATCTCTTGCTTGGTCCAAATTTTCCAATTTGTATCTTTTAGAATGCCAGGTTAATGATAGTCCTTGTGGAATAAGCCAGCGAAAAGTTATATTTTCTTTAATCAAAACTCTGGTTAGGAAATGGTAGTCTCTTCTGCTTTCTCTGACACTTCTTGGGACTTGTTTTAATATTTTTATTTCTATTCCTTTGTGTTGCAGTTTTCCAGTTCTTGCCCAGTGTAGTATATCATCTCTTAGAGTTCTTCTTGTAAACTTGATGTGAATCTCTCTCGGAAGATTGTGGCGACGTATGTAGCTATTCGAAATTCTGAAAACTTCAACGATGGATAATTACTAAGGAAATGGCAGTATTAGTCAAAAGTCAAAAGAGGGAGAGAGTAAAAGCTTTGAGAAAAGAGGCCTTTACAGGAGCAGTTCTGGCACAGCTGGTTAAGACACCAACTAGAGGGGAGAATATTCTAGATTTAGTTTTTACGAATGGGGATTGGGTTTCAGAGGTTAAGGTGGGAGAAAATTTAGGTTGCAGTGCCCATCTATGTTTGTGGTTTGATGTAAAAACTGATTGTGAGCAATCCTATACTGCAACCAAAGTATTGGATTTCAGAAAAACAAATTTTAATGCAATGGGGGAATATTTAAATAATGAATTAAAGGGGAGGGATAAAATGGCAGGAGCGAGCACCCAGTGGACTGTATTAAAAAAGGCCATCTTAAAAGCCAGTGGACTGTATGTAAGGCAAATAACTAAAGGTAAAAGGAAGAAGAAACTGCTATGGTTTAGCAATGATGTAAGGGCTACAGATAATATATGCTGCTAAAGCCTCAAAAGAGGAAGAAATTGCCAAATCTCTAAAGAAGGGGGATAAAACCTTCTTCAGATATATTAGTGATAGGAAGAAGAAAAACTGCAGCATCACGAAGCTTAGTACCGGGAATAATACATGCATTAATGAGAATAAAGAGATCGCTGACCATTTCAATAACTACTTCTGTTCAGTTTTCTCAAAAGACACCTTACAATATAATACTATAGATGGATATAGCATTGCTTCCAGCTGTACGGATTCAGGTCCAGTGATCTTAGAAGCTGATGTCTTAGAAGAACTTGAACTATTAAAGATAAATAAGACAATGGGTCCAGATGGCATCCACCCCAAACTTCTTAAAGAACTCAGATTTGTCATTGCTACCCCCCTGACTGATTTGATTAACCAATCCCTGTTAACAGGAGATGTCCCTGAGGATTGGAGAATGGCCAATGTTGTGGACCCAAATCAGCATGGCTTTACTGAAGGCAAATCATGTCAGACTAATCTCATTGATTTCTTTGACTATGTCACAAAGGTGTTGGATCAAGGTGGTGCCGTGGATATTGCCTATCTGGACTTCAGCAAAGCCTTTGATACGGTTCCACATAAAGAGCTAATAGATAAATTAGTGAAGATTGGACAATCCCTGGATAATTCAGTGGATTTGCAGCTGGCTGAAGAGTAGACCACAGAGAGTTATTGTGAATGGCGAGTATTCTGAGCAGAGACAGGTTACAAGCGGTGTGCCACAAGGGTCTGTTCTGGGTCCTATTCTTTTTAATGTGTTTGTGAGTGACACAGGGGAAGGTTTGGTAGGGAAGGTTTGCCTATTTGCTGATGACTCTAAAGTGTGCAATAGGGTTGATATTCCTGGAGGCGTCTGTAATATGGTAAATGATTTAGCTTTACTAGATAAATGGTCAAAGCAATGGAAACTGCAGTTTAATATTTCCAAATGTAAAATAATGCATTTGGGGAAAAGGAATCCTCAATATGAGTATTGTATTGGCAGTTCTGTGTTAGCAAAAACTTCAGAAGAGAAGGATTTAGGGGTAGTGATTTCTGACAGTCTCAAAATGGGTGAGCAGTATGGTCGGGCGGTAGGAAAAGCAAGTAGGATGCTTGGCTGCATAGCTAGAGGTATAACAAGCAGGAAGAGGGAGATTGTGATCCCGCTATATAGAGCGCTGGTGAGACCACATTTGGAATACTGTGTTCAGTTCTGGAGACCTCACCTACAAAAAGATATTGACAAAATTGAACGGGTCCAAAGACGGGCTGCAAGAATGGTGGAAGGTCTTAAGCATAAAACATATCAGGAAAGACTTAATGAACTCAATCTGTGTAATCTGGAGGACAGAAGGAAAAGGGAGGACATGATAGAAACATTTAAATATGTTAAGGGGTTAAATGTTCAGGAGGGAAGTGTTTTTAAAAAAAATATTTTTATTGAATTTTTTTTAAAAGACAAACAAAGACATACAATATTAAACACTCAAGGAGCTGCCATTGCTTCGCTTATCTTAGAAGTCTAACTACTACAAAAAAGAAAAACCTAACTATAATCAGATCAATAGAAAAATAACATACATTCATATTAGATATTTATTAAATTTAATTCTATATGTTAATTTAATTACTTTGTCTATAAAATGCTTATTCAAAAAATATAATATAGTAAATAACATATCTAAGTTTATTCTATTATAAACGTTTTTAAACTATTAACTCTAACTTATAAAATTTCAAGGCTATAAACTCAGAAAATTGTAAATTCTTGTTAGTTTAACTTTTGTTGTTGTTTTTAAAGTCCCACCATTCATATAATTTGTTCCATATTTTATAATATTCTGTTTCTGCTTGGTTATTCAAGCGTTTAGTCATCATTTCAAATTCTGCACATTCCATAATTTTTTTATAAACTTCTATGTCCTTTGGTATTTCCTTTTCTTTCCATTTCTGTGCAAATGTAATTCTTGCCGCAACCAATATATGTATTATTAAATAATAAATTTCTTTTTTATACTTAATATTTGTAATACCCAATAAGAAAAATTCAGGAGATTTTTTAATCTTCTCCTTTGTTATTTCATTTATCCATTTCTCTACTTTATTCCAGTATTCTTTAGCTTCTGAGCATGTCCACCAAGCATGGTAATATGTACCAATTTCCTTTTTGCATTTCCAACATATAGGTGAGATGGTTGGAAACATTTTAGAAATTCTATATGGTGGAAGGTGCCATCTGTAAAACATCTTAATTTGATTTTCTTTAAAGGAAGTTGATTTTGTTATTTTCCAATTATATACCCAAATCTTTCCCCATGTTTCTAAGTCTATCTCTTTGCCAAAATTTTTGCACCAACTGATCATATTATCTTTCAATATCCACCCTATTGTTCTATGGTTTATTAAGTATTTATATACATTTCCAATTGTCTTTACTTGAAGTAACAATTTACTTAATACATTATTTTCTTTTCTAAAAATATAAGTTTTTACATCCATTTGATATCTAGAGCTAATCTGTATGTATTGCCACCAATCTAACTCAATGCCTAATTCTTGCAGCTCTTGTTTTGTTCTAAGTTTTAATTGATTGTCCAGTAAATCCCTGTATTTCCAAATCTTACCTTCCTTTGCTAAATTCGGATGTGTAATGGCTTCTATAGGTGAGATCCATTCTGGCATTACTAAGAAGTGATTTTTCTTTATTTCAATCCATACATCAATCAATGCTTTTCTAATTATATTATTTTTAAAATATGAATGTGTTTTAATCTTATCATACCATATGAAGGCATGCCAACCTAGCATTAAGTCATGACCTTCTAAATTAAGTAGCCTTTGATTATCCAAAGTTAACCACTCTTTTATCCATGTTAAGGCAGTAGCATAGTAGTATAATTTCCAATTTGGGATGCCAAGTCCTCCTTTCTCTTTGCGATCTTCTAAAACAATTTTGCTTTATTCTTGGTTTCTTACCTTGCCATATGAATTTTTGTATTGTCTTATTTAATTCTATGAAAAATTTCAATCTTGGATTACTTGGAATAACTTGAAAAAGAAACAAAATTTTAGGGAGGATATTCATCTTAATTGTGGACATTCTTCCCACCAATGTTAATTGTAAATTATTCCAAACTTCTAAGTCTTTTTTAATCTGTCCTAGTAATTTCAAATAATTATCATTTTTTATAGATATAGCTTTGGAGGTCATACAAATCCCTAAATATTTCACCTTTTTTGCAATTTTCATATTTGATAAATCTTCTAGATGTTTTTTTTGTATCTCTGTCATATTTTTTGTAAGAATCTGTGTCTTATCTTTATTTATTTTTAATCCTGCTACTTTCCTGTATTCTTCAATTAAATTTATTAGCCTTAAAATAGCTTTTATAGGATCTTCTAAAATTAAAGCTACGTCATCTGCGAATGCTTGTACTTTATAAATCTCTTTTCTTATCTTCAGCCCTTTTATCTCTCTGTCAGCTCTTACTTTTTATCAACAGTAGTTCCAGAGTTAAAATAAATTGGAGTGGTGATATTGGACGGGCCTAGAATTAGCCTCCCCGAGATTTCGGAGAGGGGCGGCATATAAATCCAATAAATCAGAACGGTTGTTACAAAATGCTACTTTTGGAAGGAAAGAATGGGACAGTTTGCTCTTTCATACACAAAGACACACATTGAATGGTAGAGAGGAAAGGGAACTCATCGGCCATCTAATCTGACCCACTTTCTCATTCAGGAGACTCACAGAATGATAGAGAGGGAAGGGACCTCGATGGCCATCTAGTATGACCCCTCTTCTCAGTCAGGAGACTTACAGAATGATAGAGAGAGAAGGGACCTCGGTGGCCATCTAGTCTGACCCCCCTTCTCATTCAGGAGACTTGCAGAATGATAGAGAGGGAAGGGACCTCAGTGGCCATGTAGTCTGACCCCCCTTCTTATTCAGGAGACTTGCAGGATGATAGAGAGGGAAGGGACCACAGTGGCCATCTAGTCTGACCCCCTTCTCAGTCAGGAGACTTGCAGAATGATAGAGAGGGAAGGGGCAACAGTGGCCGTCTAGTCTGACCCCTCTTCTCATTCAGGAGACTTGCAGAATGATAGAGATGGAAGGGGCCTCAGTGGCCATCTAGTCTGACCCCCAGATCAAGCAGGAAAATGGAGGGGACCGCAGAGGCCATCTAGTCTGACCCACTTTCTCATTCAGGAGACTCACAGAATGATAGAGAGGAAAGAGAACTCAGTGGCCATTTAGTCTGATCTGACCTACCTTCTCATTCAGGAGACTTACAGAATGATAGATAGGAAAGGAAACTCAGTGCCCATCTAGTCTGACCCCCTTCTCATTCAGGAGACTTACAGAATGATAGAGATGGAAGGGGCCTCAGTGGCCATCTAGTCTGACCCTCTTCTCATTCAGGCGACTTACAGAGGGATAGATAGGAAAGGAAACTCAGTGCCCATCTAGTCTGACCCACTTTCTCATTCAGGAGACTCACAGAATGATAGAGAGGGAAGGGACCTCGGTGGCCATCTAGTCTGACCCCTCTTCTCATTCAGGAGACTTGCAGAATGATAGAGATGGAAGGGGCCTCAGTGGCCATCTAGTCTGACCCCCAGATCAAGCAGGAGAATGGAAGGGACCTCAGTGGCCATCTAGTCTGACCCACTTTCTCATTCAGGAGACTCACAGAATGATAGAGAGGGAAGGGGCCACAGTGGCCATCTAGTCTGACCCTCTTCTCATTCAGGAGACTTACAGAGGGATAGATAGGAAAGGAAACTCAGTGCCCATCTAGTCTGACCCATTTTCTCATTCAGGAGACTCACAGAATGATAGAGAGGGAAGGGACCTCGGTGTCCATCTAGTCTGACCCCCAGATCAAGCAGGAGAATGGAAGGGACTTCAGAGGCCATCTAGTCTGACCCACTTTCTCATTCAGGAGACTCACAGAATGATAGAGAGGAAAGGGAACTCAGTGTCCATTTAGTCTGACCTGACCCACCTTCTCATTCAGGAGACTCAGAGAATGATAGAGAGGGAAGGGGCCACAGTGGCCATCTAGTCTGACCCCTCTTCTCATTCAGGAGACTTGCAGAATGATAGAGAGGGAAGGGACCTCAGGGGCCATCTAATCTGACCCCCAGATCAAGCAGGAGAATGGAGGGGACTTCAGAGGCCATCTAGTCTGACCCACTTTCTCATTCAGGAGACTCACAGAATGATAGAGAGGAAAGGGAACTCAGTGTCCATTTAGTCTGACCTGACCCACCTTCTCATTCAGGAGATTTACAGAATGATAGATAGGAAAGGAAACTCAGTGCCCATCTAGTCTGACCCACTTTCTCATTCAGGAGACTCACAGAATGATAGAGAGGGAAGGGACCTCGGTGTCCATCTAGTCTGACCCCCTTCTCATTCAGGAGACTTGCAGAATGATAGAGATGGAAGGGGCCTCAGTGGCCATTTAGTCTGACCCACTTTCTCATTCAGGAGACTCACAGAATGATAGAGAGGGAAGGGGCCACAGGGGCCATCTAGTCCTTACCCACTTTCTCATTCAGGAGACTCACAGAATGATAGAGAGGAAAGGGAACTCAGTGTCCATTTAGTCTGACCTGAGCCACCTTCTCATTCAGGAGACTTACAGAATGATAGATAGGAATGGAAACTCAGTGCCCATCTAGTCTGACCAACTTTCTCATTCAGGAGACTCACAGAATGATAGAGAAGGAAGGGACCTTGGTGTCCATCTAGTCTGACCCCCTTCTCATTCAGGAGACTTACAGAATGATAGAGATGGAAAGGAAACTCAGTGCCCATCTAGTGTGACCCCTCTTCTCATTCAGGAGACTTGCAGAATGATAGAGAGGGAAGGGACCTCAGGGGCCATCTAATCTGACCCCCAGATCAAGCATGAGAATGGAGGGGACCGCAAAGGCCATCTAGTCTGACCCCCAGCTCAAGCAGGAGAATGAAATAGAATGATAGAGAGGGAGGAGACCTCAGAGACCATCTAGTCCAACCCTCTTCGTTAGGAGAATTGGTCTTCCGGTTAAATTCTTGGGCTGCTAAATTGGCTGGTGGAACTCTGCCTCACAACAAGCTAATCCTTTAAAAGCTAAT
Organism: Erythrolamprus reginae; assembly: GCF_031021105.1. Classification (NCBI taxonomy): domain Eukaryota; kingdom Metazoa; phylum Chordata; class Lepidosauria; order Squamata; family Dipsadidae; genus Erythrolamprus; species Erythrolamprus reginae. The sequence continues at coordinate 220,880,048 of NC_091950.1, forward strand.
TTGGGAACCCAATCAGAGCAGTCCTCTCAAAAGTGGTTTGGGAGAGACTGCTAGTTAGCAAAGGACAGAAGCGAAGGTTGGTTGCTGTCTGGGGCCCCTTTATGACCTGCTACTCATGGTAATCTTTGGAATTTTTACGATGCGTGGAGCATTTATGACAAAAGAAATTGTCAAGAGAGGCAAAAATTTGGAGGCCCCAGACATGTAGAAGTCACTGACTTGAGAAGGGGGTTGGACTAGATGACCTCTGTGATCCCTTCCATCTCTCTGATTCTGTAGAAATCTGTTTGAGAAGGGGGTTGGACTAGATGTTCTCTATGGTTCTAGATGACCTCCTTAAGGTCCCATCCAATTCTGTAAGGGTCACCTACTTGAGAAGGGGGTTGGACTAGATGCCCTCTAATTTGTTTTGTCATAACCACTTGTTCCCTTTGCATCTGCCTCGAGGCATCGTAAAAATTCCACAGATAATGAGGAACAGGTCATAAAGGGGCCCCAGACAGCAACCAGCCTTCACTTCTCTCATTTGCTAAGTGAATGCTACCTAGTCCCAACTAAATGTGACCAGGTATGCCAATTTGTAGAATGATAACTCTTATATTTTTCTCATTTTTTGTTAATTCCTGTTTCTTTGAAGATGAGGAGCTTTATGGTGATTTTAATTCCATATCTATTGATGGGATAACTATCGGAGTTTAACTTTGTTGAAAACAAAAGTTCATCACTGCTGATTATGTGTGTGTGTGTGTGTGTGTGAAAGAGCTCCCAAAGCCTCCACACACTTTGGGGACTCTCCACATGAACGCAGAAGAAGACATGGGATCGTCCAGAGTATGAACAGACCTCTCTCTCTCTCTTCAAACAGGAAAGGATCATTAGCCTCCCCAAGTTTTTCCCCACAAAGCCCCCTGCCCCCCCACTTTGGGGATCCATGCCTCTTTTCACCCCTCCTTCATTTGGCAATTGACCCTTACAGAATTGGATGGGACCTTAAGGATGTCATATAGAATCATAGAGACCATCTAGTCCAACCCCCTTCTCAAGGAGATTTCTACAGAATCAGACAGATGGAAGTGACCACAGAGGTCATCTAGTCCAACCCCCTTCTCAAGTCAGTGACATCTACAGATTCCCAAACAAATTAACAAGTGTTGGAAGATCTTTCCACAATTCTTTTTTTTTTTTAGATCATACTATGTACTGCATATTGAAGAACTTATTCTAGAACTTTTTATTAGAAGTTAAAGATAGAAATTCTATTATATTGCTGAAATAGACTGCCTGTAAGGAGATTAAAAAAAAAATTACCGTAGGAATCTACAAAAGCGGCGACGGTGAGGTGGAACAATCCAGCAACCTTTTTTGATCGGGTGCTGGTTAATTTGAAAATACTGATCTCCGAAGGGACTTTAAAAACTTTTTCCCAGGACAGTGTTTAATTTGGATTTTGGAACTATTGATAATATAATACTGAAGAACATAGATATTGATTTTTCCTTTGCTGGTGTGCGTGGAATCCGGAATTGAACTCAAAGATCCGATATAACAGATCGAGAGAGCAGAGGAAATATTCATCTATCCCCCTCTCTCTTTTTCCTATTTATTGAGAACTGCGGTGTTTGGAATTGGGGTGTCTGGAAGAAGGAGAAAGTAGCAAAAGTGGTTCTTTGGATATAAAAAACCTGAAAGCCGAGTGAGCCGAGAACAGAAGGAATACTTGTTCCACAATCCACAACTTTAAGAAGCGGCAAAAGACCTTGTACTTTCTCTGCCCCCCCCCCCCGAGAGGGAGGAAAGTCACACTCAGCAAACTCAAACATAATCAACCCTATAATTAACTCGTTAACTCTTTCAAAAAAAAAAAAAGAACTGCATCTCAGAGCCGCATTTCAGAACACTTAAAGCTTTCGAAAGTCCTTGGAATAAGGACTCTTTAACAGCACGAACTACAATCAACAATCAAAGAGGGGAGAGAAGACACAATACCTCTTATACTTCACACGTTTTCTTATAATTTTCTTATGATTTCTACTCTTATAATTACTCATAACTACTATACATAAGGGTATTTATATATATATAATATAGATAAGAATAAGCATTAGAACTATTTATAGTATTGTGTTAATATTTCTTTCTCATTATAACCCTCCTCTTAACATTATAAATAGATAGATAGGAATTGGAAATTGAAAGCATATTACTTGCCTAATATTTTTAAGAGTATCTTAATTGTTTTTCTTTATTTCTTTATTACTTTAGATTGCAATAAGATAGGAAACTATAGAATATTGATAAGAATTAGAATTGAACTGTATAGAAAATAAGTTTATAAGTTTATAAGTTTATATTTACATTGTTATTTACATTGCTATTTGCAAAGGAATTTAGAACCATTTAATTAATTACAAACTAGAAAGTTGATTGTTAAAATTTAATTAGTGAATGAAATACAGCAAGAGTTATTAATCTGCTTAAACACTTTTCTCTCATCTCCCATGGTGATCTGGAATAGAATATTTACTATATTGGAAAAGCAAAATCAGATCATAAAAGAGATGGCTAGTTATCAACCTAAAGGTGGTAAAAAAAACCACCACCACAATAAATACAGCTTCCCCTGCCTCTCAAAGGCAAATAGATGAGATGTTAAATGTAGAGAAGGAAAAAGAGAGTACATTATTGATGCAAAACATGAACAAGACTTTAATAGTAATGCAGGAGACCATGCTGAAACTGCAGGAACTGATTACAAATAATCATGTAGAATTAAAAACGGATATACTGAGACTAGAAAATCGATTGGAATCCGCACAAGCAGAAACACAAAAAAATGAGGAAAAAATAATAACAGTAGAAAAAAGGACAGAACAAAATGAAAAAAAACTGGAACAGGTTGATCAAAAACTCATAGATTCCCACAGAGAGCTCGAAAACTCCTTGATCCAATTGGAATTAGAGAGATCATCTTACTTTCTAAGATTTCAAAATGTGGTAGAGGCAGAAAATGAAAACCTTGGGGAGATTATGACAACAATAATCTCAGGGATATTACAGACTAACAGAGAGGAAGTCATAAATGAATTAGACGAAATTTACAGAATCAATACTAATTTTGCCAGAAGACATCGATTACCCAGGGAAATACATTTAAGATTCGCTAGAAAGATCACAAGAGACAGGGTATATGCAGCCTCTAGAGAAGGGAAAATGACATATAAAGGCAGAGAACTAAATATTTTGAAACAAATCCCTAGAAAGATTAGAGAACGAAGAAGGGAATATAAAAACTTAGCCTCCCTCCTGAACAAAAAGGAAATAACATTTAGATGGATAACACCAGAGGGGATGATGGTAAAAATAGAAGGAAGGAGAGTGAAAGTCGACAATGCGGAAAAAGCACAAGAGATATACGAACGAATAACTGCCCTAGACTCCGAATTAGAAAGTGGAGATAGACTAGAATCAAGCAAGGAAGAGGATATAGACACAGAGGGACAAATAGACAGAAAGCAAGGACCAGAGGAAACAGAGAGAAGAAAGGAGAAGGAAGAAGGGGCTAAGACTAGATCACAAACGGCAGCGGCAGTAGATAAACAAAACTAGCTTTCTTGCTTCAACTTTTTTCCTCCCTAGGAGGAATACTTAACTAAATGCTTTCAGATATTAAATTGATTTCAATAAATATAAATGGCCTTAATAACAATTGTAAGAGAAAAAAGGTTTTTTCCAAACTCCTAAACCAGAAACTACAAATAATATGCTTGCAAGAGGTACATATTAAATCAGCACATAAGAAATTCTTAGAATATACAAAATTAGGGGAATTACATGCTTCATTAGATGAAAATGAAAAAAAAGGGGAGTGGCCACATATGTGAAGAAAGAACTAAAACCAAAAGAAATTAAAACGGATCCCAAAGGAAGATATACAATGACAGAAATTGAAATATTAGGGGAAAAAATACTACTGGTGAACATATATGCCCCGAATCAAGAGTTAAAACAATTTTATAAAAATATACATCAAATTTTGCTTGAAACTAATTATATAAACATTTGTATGGTAGGAGATTACAATGGAATTGTAGACCCAAAAATGGACCACAAAGCAGGGGGGGGAAAAGTAAACTGAAAAGACCCACATTACCAAACACGTTTAATAAAATGACTGAAGAATTAGATTTAACAGATATGTGGAGAGTGAGACATCCAAAAGACAAACAATTTACTTTCCACTCTGGACCACACCACTCATTATCAAGAATAGATATGGTTTGGCTAAGCAAAAGATTACATAAATCAATAAAATCCCTGGAAATAGAACCTAACACGTGGGCAGATCATAATCCGATTACTATAATTTGGCAAGGAACAAAAAAAGGTTATAAGAGATGGTCATTGAACACAAATTTACTACACGATGAGAAATATATAAAAATGATTAACAGAGAAATAAAATTATTTTTAGAAGAAAATAGGAAACAACCCACTACAACACAAATACTGGACATACACGAGAGGAATAACAGTATCATATGCAGCCAAGAAATCAAAGGAAGAAAGAGCAGAACACAACTACCACACAAATAGAATAGTAAATTTGGAAAAAATCCTCCAACAAGACCCCACAAATAATCAAACAATAAACCTACTAAGAGAAGCCAAATACAAAATAAATACTTTAGAACAACAAGAACTTGCCAAAGATATAAAATATTTAAAACAAAAACACTTTGAATCGGCCAACAAACCGGGCAGATGGCTCTCGCAAAAAATTTAAAAAGTGAGAAGCGATAAATTAATCTATCACTTAGAAGATAAAAATGGAATATTACAATACGATGAACAGCAGAAAAAAGAAATAGCGAAAGATTACTACCAAAATTTATATAAAGAGGAATCAGTAGAAAGCACTAAAATTGCCAAATATATAAGTGAGAATAATATACTAAAGATAGAAGAGCCAGATAAACAACTTTTAAACATGAAAATAACTCTACAGGAAATTCAATTGGCCTTAAAAAAACAAAAAAATAATAAAACGCCAGGACCAGACGGACTTCCAGGAGAATTTTATAAATATAACAAAGAATTATTTGAACCTATACTACTAGAAATTTACAACGAAATCTTGGAACAAGCTAAAATCCCGAATACTTGGAGGGAATCATATATCACAATGATACCTAAGGAAGGCCTGGACAAACAAAAAATAAGAAATTACAGACCAATATCCTTACTAAATGCGGATTACAAGATTTTTATGGCAATTCTCTCAGAAAGATTAAAAAATATATTAAATAAAATAATCAGCCCAGACCAAAACGGATTCCTACCTAACAGACAAATCTCAAATTGTACAAGGACAGTCCTAGATATCATAGAATATTGTGAAGTCCACCCAGGAGAACAAGTAGCCCTGGCATTCCTGGACGCACAAAAAGCTTTCGATAGTGTCAACTGGCAATACTTAATATCTGTAATTAAAGAATTGAAACTGGGAACCAAATTTGAAAATATCATTAAAAACACTTATACAACACAATCAGCCAGAGCAATAATCAACAATGACATGACGGAACTAATTTCAATAGAAAAAGGGGTAAGACAGGGATGCCCAATGTCCCCTTTGTTATACATATTAACCCAGGAAATACTATTAAACAAAATTCGACTAAATAATGAAATAAAAGGAATTAAGATAAAAGACGAAGAATACAAATTACAGGCATACGCAGACGATATTGTACTTTTCCTAGAAGATCCTATAAGATCTGGCCCAGAATTAATCAGAGAAATAGAAATTTGTGGGGAACTCTCAGGACTAAAAATTAATAAGCAAAAAACGATGCTTATGACAAAGAATATGACCATAAAACAAATTTAAAAATTGGAAGAAATTACAAATCTACAAACCACAAAAAAAATTTAATACTTAGGACTAATACTATCAAATAAAACTTCATCTCTTAAAAAAGATAACTATAACAAACTCACACAAGAAACTAATAAAAACCTAGAAAAATGGAAAGATTTGCAACTATCCATGTTAGGTAGAACCGCGGTGATTAAAATGGACATCTTACCCAAATTCCTCTACCTTTTCCAAACTGCCCCTATTAATATCGAACAAATTTTTTTTAAAGAGATTAATAAAACTTTTTCAAAATTTATTTGGCAAAATAAAAAACCCAGAATTCAATTCAGATACCTCCAAGACACCAAAAACAGAGGAGGATTAGGACTCCCCGATCTGAAACAGTATTACACTGCAGCGTGCCTAACGTGGCTAAAAGAGTGGATTAATCTTACTAATAAAAGAATACTGGTACTTGAGGGCCATGATCTACAGTTGGGGTGGCATGCCTATTTATGGAAAGACGATAAACAAAAACAAACTGTTTTTAACAAACACATGATAAGAAAATCTCTTCTTAAAACCTGGTATGAGATTAAAAGAAAATTTTACAACAAAATCCCTAGATGGCTATCTACCATGGATGCCATAGTACTGTATATCTGAATTTGATAGACCCTACCAAGACCATAAAATATAAAGATATTTTACATCCAAATGGAGAACTTAAAACTAAACAAGAATTGGAAATACAAAATTATAGGATGGACGAGTGGACATATATACAAATAAAATCAAGATATAATAAGGTATATTATAAATTATATATTATAAAAAACAAATACCAGGTATAGCAAATTCCACCCAAACTCTAGACAAGATCTTAACAGGAAACGCTGAAAAACAGATAACCAAACTATACCAGATTTTACTAGAACACGAGAAAGAAAAAGAGATGATTAAAAATCCAATGTTAGCCTGGGAGAAAAACCTACAAAGAAAAATCCATATAGCAGAATGGGAGAAAACATGGAATACAATAACCAAAATTACCCTATCATCAGCCTATAAAGAAAACTATTACAAAGTATTCTACAGGTGGTATCTACCACCGGCAAGACTTGCCAAAATTTACCCAGCACTACAAAATGTATGTTGGAAATGCAATAAAGAAAAAGGAACTTTCTTCCATATGTGGTGGTCCTGCCCTAAAATCCAAAAAATTTGGGAAACAATTTACAAATGGTTAAAGGAAATCACGAAGGAGGAAATAGAGTACTCACCGGAGGGGATGCTCCTCGGAATTTGGAAAAAATCTTACTCGAAACAAACCCTTTTTTTAGTGACTCACATAAATACAGCTACAAGAATTGCAATTGCGCAAACTTGGAAGAACAAACAGATCCCCAATGTAAATTTAATAACAGAAAAAATATATACATGTGCAGAAATGGATAAATTGACAAACCTACTTAAGGGAAACAGAATCAACGAAACTAAAAGCATGTGGAACAATTGGCACGAGTGGATTCAAAGGAAAAGATTTGTATAACCTTATACAAAATAGCAGTAGAAACCTTAAAAAAAAAAATGAAAATACCATTTGAATGTTTTTACCCTGCTTTGCATTGCATAGTATTAAGTTAATATTATCCATATAACAACTGTAACAGGTAAAAAAGTTGGATAAGACCTGTAAACTGTATAAACAAATTGTGATATATGTATCTATAAAACAATAAAAAGATTTGCAAAAAAAAAAACCCAAGTGTTGGAAGGGTCCCTGGAGAGAGAGAGAGAGAGAGAGAGAGAGAGAGAGAGAGAGAGAGAGAGAGAGAGAGAATGCAAAGGGAGTTTGAGAGAAGACCATGCTGCAGTGTGTTCCCCTGGCCAATTTAGCAGGTCAGAATTTGTCAAATGTGTATGGGCGGAAGGACAGGGTGGGACTGGATGACCACCAAGGTCCCTTCCAACTCTTGTTAAATGTGTATGGGTGGAGGGGGGGCTACCCCCACGTCTGGGGCCTCCAAATATTTGCCTCTCTTGACACTTTCTTTTGTCATAAATACTCCACACATCATAAAAATTCCAAAGATTACCATGAGGAGCAGGTCATAAAGGGGGCCCAGACAGCAACCAGCCTTCGCTTCTGTCCTTGGCTAACTAGCAGTCTCTCCCAAACCTCTTTTGAGAGGACTGCTCTGATTGGGTTCCCAAATTAGCTTTAAAAAGATTAGCTTGTTGTGAGGCAAGGAGTTCCACCAGCCAATTTAGCAGCCCAAGAATTTGACGGGAAGACCAATTCTCCTGCTAATGAAGAGGGTTGGACTAGATGGTCTCTGAGGTCTCCTCCCTCTCTATCATTCTATTTCATTCTCCTGCTTGAGCTGGGGGTCAGATTAGATGGCCTCTGAGGTCCCCTCCATCTCTATCATTCTGTAAGACTCCTGAATGAGAAGGGGGTCAGACTAGATGGCCATCGAGGCCCCTTCCCTCTCCATCATTCTGCAAGTCTCCTGAATGAGAAAGGGGTCAGACTAGATGGCCACCGAGGTCCCTTCTCTCTCTATCATTCTGTAAGTATCCTGACTGTGAAGAGGGGTCATACTAGATGGCCACAGAGGCCCTTTCCATCTCTATCATTCTGTAAGTCTCCTGAATGAGAAGGGGGGTCAGACTAGATGGCCACTGTGGCCCCTTTCATCGCTATCATTCTGTGAGTCTCCTGGATGAGAAAGTGGGTAAGACTAGATGGCCACTGAGTTCCCTTCCCTCTGTATCATTCTGTAAGTCTCCTGAATAAGAAAGTGGGTCAGACTAGATGGCCACCGAGGTCCCTTTCCTCTCTATCATTCTGTAAATCTCCTGAATGTGAAGGTGGGTCAGGTCAGACTAGATGGCCACTGAGTTCCCTTTCCCCTCTATCATTCTGTAAGTCTCCTGAATGAGAAAGTGGCTCAGACTAGATGGCCACTGAGGCCCCTTCCATCTCTTATCATTCTGTAAGACTCCTGTATGAGAAGGGGGTCAGACTAGATGGCCACCGAGGCCCCTTCCCTCTCTATCATTCTGTAAGTCTCCTGAATGAGAAGGGGGTCAGACTAGATGGCCACCGAGGTCCCTTCCATCTCTATCATTCTGTAAGTCTCCTGAATGAGAAGGGGGGTAAGACTAGATGGTCACTGAGGCCCATTCCATCTCTATCATTCTGTGAGTCTCCTGAATGAGAAGGGGGGGTCAGTCTAGATGGCCACTGAGTTCCCTTCCATCTCTATCATTCTGTAAGACTCCTGAATGAGTAGGGGGTCAGACTAGATGGCCACAGAGGCCCCTTCTCCCTCTATCATTCTGTAAGTCTCCTGACTGTGAAGAGGGGTCATACTAGATGGCCACCAAGGTCCCTTCCATCTCTATCATTCTGTAAGTCTCCTGAATGAGAATGGGGGTCAGACTAGATGGCCACTGAGGCCCCTTCCATCTCTATCATTCTGTATGTCTCCTGAATGAGAAGGGAAGTCAGACTAGATGGCCACTGTGGCCCCTTTCATCTCTATCATTCTGTGAGTCTCATGAATGAGAAAGTGGGTCAGACTAGATGGCCACTGAGTTCCCTTCCCTCTGTATCATTCTGTAAATCTCCTGAATGTGAAGGTGAGTCAGGTCAGACTAGATGGCCACTGAGTTCCCTTCCATCTCTATCATTCTGTAAGACTCCTGAATGAGAAGGGGGTCAGACTAGATGGCCACCGAGGCCCCTTCCCTCTCCATCATTTTGCAAGTCTCCTGAATGAGAAGGGGGTCTGACTAGATGGCCACCGAGGTCCCTTCCATCTCTATCATTCTGTAAGACTCCTGTATGAGAAGGGGGTCAGACTAGATGGCCACCGAGACACCTTCCCTCTCTATCATTCTGCAAGTCTCCTGAATGAGAAGGGGGTCAGACTAGATGGCCACCAAGGTCCCTTCCGTCTCTATCATTCTGTAAGTCTGCTGAATGAGAAGGGGGGTCAGACTAGATGGCCACTGAGTTCCCTTCCATCTCTATCATTCTGTAAGTCTCCTGAATGAGAAGGGGGTCAGACTAGATGGCCACCGAGGCCCCTTCCCTCTCCATCATTTTGCAAGTCTCCTGAATGAGAAGGGGGTCTGACTAGATGGCCACCGAGGTCCCTTCTCTCTCTATCATTCTGTAAGTATCCTGACTGTGAAGAGGGGTCATACTAGATGGCCACCGAGGTCCCTTCCATCTCTATCATTCTGTAAGACTCCTGTATGAGAAGGGTGTCAGACTAGATGGCCACCGAGGCCCCTTCCCTCTCTATCATTCTGCAAGTCTCCTGAATGAGAAGGGGGTCAGACTAGATGGCCACCGAGGTCCCTTCCATCTCTATCATTCTGTAAGTCTCCTGAATGAGAAAGTGGGTCAGACTAGATGGTCACTGAGTTTCCTTCCCTCTGTATCATTCTGTAAGTCTCCTGAATGAGAAAGTGGGTCAGACTAGATGGCCACCGAGGTCCCTTTCCTCTCTATCATTCTGTAAATCTCCTGAATGTGAAGGTGGGTCAGGTCAGACTAGATGGCCACTGAGTTCCCTTTCCTCTCTATCATTCTGTAAGTCTCCTGAATGAGAAAGTGGTTCAGACTAGATGGCCACTGAGGCCCCTTCCATCTCTATCATTCTGTAAGACTCCTGTATGAGAAGGGTGTCAGACTAGATGGCCACCGAGGCCCCTTCCCTCTCTATCATTCTGCAAGTCTCCTGAATGAGAAGGGGGTCAGACTAGATGGCCACCAAGGTCCCTTCCATCTCTATCATTCTGTAAGTCTCCTGAATGAGAAGGGGGGTCAGACTAGATGGCCACTGAGGCCCCTTCCATCTCTATCATTCTGTGAGTCTCCTGAATGAGAAGGGGGGTCAGTCTAGATGGCCACTGAGTTCCCTTTCCTCTCTATCATTCTGTAAGACTCCTGAATGAGAAGGGGGTCAGACTAGATGGCCACAGAGGCCCCTTCCCTCTCTATCATTCTGCAAGTCTCCTGAATGAGAAGGGGGTCAGACTAGATGGCCACCAAGATCCCTTCTCTCTCTATCATTCTGTAAGTCTCCTGACTGTGAAGAGGGGTCATACTAGATGGCCATCGAGGTCCCTTCCATCTCTATCATTCTGTAAGTCCCCTGAATGAGAAGGGGGGTCAGACTGAGGCCCCTTCCATCTCTATCATTCTGTAAGTCTCCTGAATGAGAAGGGGGGTCAGACTAGATGGCCACTGTGGCCCCTTTCATCTCTATCATTCTGTGAGTCTCCTGAATGAGAAAGTGGGTCAGACTAGATGGCCACTGAGTTCCCTTCCCTCTCTATCATTCTGCAAGTCTCCTGAATGAGAAGGAGGGTCAGACTAGATGGCCACTGAGGCCCCTTCCATCTCTATCATTCTGTAAGACTCCTGTATGAGAAGGGGGTCAGACTAGATGGCCACCGAGACACCTTCCCTCTCTATCATTCTGCAAGTCTCCTGAATGAGAAGGGGGTCAGACTAGATGGCCACCGAGACACCTTCCCTCTCTATCATTCTGCAAGTCTCCTGAATGAGAAGGGGGTCAGACTAGATGGCCACCAAGGTCCCTTCCGTCTCTATCATTCTGTAAGTCTGCTGAATGAGAAGGGGGGTCAGACTAGATGGCCACCGAGGTCCCTTCCATCTATATCATTCTGTAAGTCTCCTGAATGAGAAGGGGGGTAAGACTAGATGGTCACTGAGGCCCATTCCATCTCTATCATTCTGTGAGTCTCCTGAATGAGAAGGGGGGGTCAGTCTAGATGGCCACTGAGTTCCCTTCCATCTCTATCATTCTGTAAGACTCCTGAATGAGTAGGGGGTCAGACTAGATGGCCACAGAGGCCCCTTCTCCCTCTATCATTCTGTAAGTCTCCTGACTGTGAAGAGGGGTCATACTAGATGGCCACCGAGGTCCCTTCCATCTCTATCATTCTGTAAGTCTCCTGAATGAGAATGGGGGTCAGACTAGATGGCCACTGAGGCCCCTTCCATCTCTATCATTCTGTATGTCTCCTGAATGAGAAGGGAAGTCAGACTAGATGGCCACTGTGGCCCCTTTCATCTCTATCATTCTGTGAGTCTCATGAATGAGAAAGTGGGTCAGACTAGATGGCCACTGAGTTCCCTTCCCTCTGTATCATTCTGTAAATCTCCTGAATGTGAAGGTGAGTCAGGTCAGACTAGATGGCCACTGAGTTCCCTTCCATCTCTATCATTCTGTAAGACTCCTGAATGAGAAGGGGGTCAGACTAGATGGCCACCGAGGCCCCTTCCCTCTCCATCATTTTGCAAGTCTCCTGAATGAGAAGGGGGTCTGACTAGATGGCCACCGAGGTCCCTTCCATCTCTATCATTCTGTAAGACTCCTGTATGAGAAGGGGGTCAGACTAGATGGCCACCGAGACACCTTCCCTCTCTATCATTCTGCAAGTCTCCTGAATGAGAAGGGGGTCAGACTAGATGGCCACCAAGGTCCCTTCCGTCTTTATCATTCTGTAAGTCTGCTGAATGAGAAGGGGGGTCAGACTAGATGGCCACTGAGTTCCCTTCCATCTCTATCATTCTGTAAGTCTCCTGAATGAGAAGGGGGTCAGACTAGATGGCCACCGAGGCCCCTTCCCTCTCCATCATTTTGCAAGTCTCCTGAATGAGAAGGGGGTCTGACTAGATGGCCACCGAGGTCCCTTCTCTCTCTATCATTCTGTAAGTATCCTGACTGTGAAGAGGGGTCATACTAGATGGCCACCGAGGTCCCTTCCATCTCTATCATTCTGTAAGACTCCTGTATGAGAAGGGTGTCAGACTAGATGGCCACCGAGGCCCCTTCCCTCTCTATCATTCTGCAAGTCTCCTGAATGAGAAGGGGGTCAGACTAGATGGCCACCGAGGTCCCTTCCATCTCTATCATTCTGTAAGTCTCCTGAATGAGAAAGTGGGTCAGACTAGATGGTCACTGAGTTTCCTTCCCTCTGTATCATTCTGTAAGTCTCCTGAATGAGAAAGTGGGTCAGACTAGATGGCCACCGAGGTCCCTTTCCTCTCTATCATTCTGTAAATCTCCTGAATGTGAAGGTGGGTCAGGTCAGACTAGATGGCCACTGAGTTCCCTTTCCTCTCTATCATTCTGTAAGTCTCCTGAATGAGAAAGTGGTTCAGACTAGATGGCCACTGAGGCCCCTTCCATCTCTATCATTCTGTAAGACTCCTGTATGAGAAGGGTGTCAGACTAGATGGCCACCGAGGCCCCTTCCCTCTCTATCATTCTGCAAGTCTCCTGAATGAGAAGGGGGTCAGACTAGATGGCCACCAAGGTCCCTTCCATCTCTATCATTCTGTAAGTCTCCTGAATGAGAAGGGGGGTCAGACTAGATGGCCACTGAGGCCCCTTCCATCTCTATCATTCTGTGAGTCTCCTGAATGAGAAGGGGGGTCAGTCTAGATGGCCACTGAGTTCCCTTTCCTCTCTATCATTCTGTAAGACTCCTGAATGAGAAGGGGGTCAGACTAGATGGCCACAGAGGCCCCTTCCCTCTCTATCATTCTGCAAGTCTCCTGAATGAGAAGGGGGTCAGACTAGATGGCCACCAAGATCCCTTCTCTCTCTATCATTCTGTAAGTCTCCTGACTGTGAAGAGGGGTCATACTAGATGGCCATCGAGGTCCCTTCCATCTCTATCATTCTGTAAGTCCCCTGAATGAGAAGGGGGGTCAGACTGAGGCCCCTTCCATCTCTATCATTCTGTAAGTCTCCTGAATGAGAAGGGGGGTCAGACTAGATGGCCACTGTGGCCCCTTTCATCTCTATCATTCTGTGAGTCTCCTGAATGAGAAAGTGGGTCAGACTAGATGGCCACTGAGTTCCCTTCCCTCTCTATCATTCTGCAAGTCTCCTGAATGAGAAGGAGGGTCAGACTAGATGGCCACTGAGGCCCCTTCCATCTCTATCATTCTGTAAGACTCCTGTATGAGAAGGGGGTCAGACATTAAATGGCCACCGAGACACCTTCCCTCTCTATCATTCTGCAAGTCTCCTGAATGAGAAGGGGGTCAGACTAGATGGCCACCAAGGTCCCTTCCGTCTCTATCATTCTGTAAGTCTGCTGAATGAGAAGGGGGGTCAGACTAGATGGCCACTGAGTTCCCTTCCATCTCTATCATTCTGTAAGTCTCCTGAATGAGAAGGGGGGTCATACTAGATGGCCACTGTGGCCTCTTTCATCTCTATCATTCTGTGAGTCTCCTGAATGAGAAAGTGGGTCAGACTAGTTGGCCACTGAGTTCCCTTCCCTCTGTATCATTCTGTAAGTCTCCTGAATGAGAAAGTGGGTCAGACCAGATGGCCACCGAGGTCCCTTTCCTCTCTATCATTCTGTAAATATCCTGAATGTGAAGGTGGGTCAGGTCAGACTAGATGGCCACCGAGGTCCCTTTTCTCTCTATCATTCTGTAAATCTCCTGAATGTGAAGGTGGGTCAGGTCAGACTAGATGGCCACTGAGTTCCCTTCCCTCTCTATCATTCTGCAAGTCTCCGGAATGAGAAGGGGGTCAGACTAGATGGTCACCGAGGTCCCTTCTCTCTCTATCCTTCTGTAAGTCTCCTGAATGTGAAGAGGGATCATACTAGATGGACACCGAGGTCCCTTCCCTCTCTATCATTCTGTGAGTCTCCTGAATGAGAAAGTGGGTCAGACTAGATGGCCCCCAAGGTCCCTTCCCTCTCTATCATTCTGTAAGTCACCTGAATGAGTAGGGATCACACTAGATGGCCACTGAGGTCCCTTCCCTCTCTATCATTCAATGTGTGTGTTTGTGTATGAAAGAGCAAACTGTCTCATTCTTTCCTTCCAAAAGTAGCATTTTGTAAAAACCGTTCTGATTGGATGGTGGCGAAGTTTCCCATGTGGCCAAAAGGCTCTGGCTGAATTTGGATTTTTGTGGCCAAAGGGCTGGGGCCAAGAGCTAGTGAAGGCAGTGGCCGATCAGCTGCTGCGGAGGAAAGAGCTTCATCCAACTGGCGGAGGCAAAAAGTCCCATTCCCTATTGGACACCCTTGCCTTTCTCCTTGTTGAATTGCCACTTTTTCAGTCAACTCACTATTTATTATAATTTTAGCTGTTTGTTCAGAATATATTGCATCTATTATATTAAAAAACCTAGTTCCGACCTCCATTTTATTTAATTGTATTTTCATAAAATTCCAATCTACATTATCAAATGCTTTTTTCGCGTCTAAAAATATAAGCGTCATTTGTTTTTCTGGATGCTGTTCATAGTATTCTAATGTGTTTATTATTGTTCTCAGATTATTTTTAATTTGTCTTCCTGGTAAAAAAACCATTTTGATCACAATGTATCATGTCGTTTATAATGTTTTTAAACCTGTTGGCAAAGATTGATAGAAAAATTTTATAATCTACGTTCAACAATGAAATTGGTCTGTAATTCTCTATTTTTTCTTTTTCTGTGTCCACGTTATGTATTAAGGTTATTAACATTTCTGACCATGTTTTAGGTAACGTGCCTTCTGCCATTATTTGATTATAAATCTCAAACATGTTTTTAAAAGGTATATCTATATCTAGCTTATAAAATTCTACGGGTATTGCATCTGGGCCCGTCGCTTTGTTGTTTTTCTGATTTTTTATAGATTGTTTTAGTTCCACTTCTTGTAATGGGTTTATTTAATCTTTGTTGTTGTGCTTCGGTTAATACCAGTAAATCTATATTTTTCAAATATTCAGAAATTAAATCCTCGTTTATTTCTTCTCTCGTGTATAATTTTCTATAAAATTCTAATGCTATTTCCTTCTTTTCTTCTATTCTATGTTTTATTTTACCTTTTGGATCTAACAGATTTTTTATGATTTTATTTTCCCTCTCTTTTCTTAATTTATATGACAACCATCTTCCTGGTTTGTTCGCATGTTCAAAATATTCTTGCTTTGCTCTCTTTATCTTTTCTGTTATTGGTTCCTGTTCCATCAGTCTCAATTTATGTTTTATTAATTCTCTCTGATTTTTGGCTTTGTCACCATTATCACCTTTTTGCATTAATGTTTCTACTTTTTAAAGATCTTCTACTAATTTTTCATAATGTATTTTCTTTTCTTTATTTTTTTTTGCTGTATAAGAAATTGTTAACCCACGTATATATGCCTTTGTTGTGTCCCATAAATTTTGAGAGGTAGTGTCGCTATTTTTATTTATTTAAAAAAAAATCTCTAATTCTCTCTCAATCCATATTTTATACTCTGGGTCTTTTATTATATTTCTATTCATGGACCAATTATTTATTTTCTTTTTACCTTTCCAATATATCACTAAAGGACTATGGTCTGCCCAAGTATTTGTTTCTATTTCTATTTTACTAATTTGTTCCATTATATGTGCTGAGGCCCAAGCCATGTCGATTCTGGACCAGGTCTTATGTGGGTTAGAATAAATATATATTGTCTGTCTTGTAAGTGGTATTCTCTCCATATATCCTTTAATACTAATTATGTACTCATTTTCCAAAATGTCACAGGTAAAATTACCTTTTTTCTCTTTTCTTTCTTTTTTCCAGTACAGTGATCCCTTGATTATTGCGAGGGTTCTGTTGCAAGACCCCTCGCGATAATCGATTTCTCGCGATGTAGCGGTACGGAAGTAAAAACACCATCTGCGCATGCGCATCCTGTTTTCCATGGCCGCGCATGCTCAGATGGTGGGGCGACGGCAGTTCGGAGGCTGGCAATGGTTTTTTTTCATGCCGGCCACCCCCCCCAGCGCCTCCGGGCTCCTCGCCGCTACCCCCCGCCCGCCCGCTACCCCCCGCCTCCGGGCTCCTCGCCCCTCCCATCCCTGCCCCCTTAGAACGTGGATTTTTCGCCCTCTCAAGTTGCTAGTTCTGAGTGAGAACACTTCCCCCACTTCTGATTTTCAAGTCCAATTTGAACCTGGATGTTTTGCCCTCTCAAGTTGCTAGTTCTGAGTGAGAACACTTCCCCCACTTCTGATTTTCAAGTCCAATTTGAACCTGGATGTTTTGCCCTCTCAAGTTGCTAGTTCTGAGTGAGAACACATCCCCCACTTCTGATTTTCAAGTCCAATTTGAACCTGGATGTTTTGCCCTCTCAAGTTGCTAGTTCTGAGTGAGAACACTTCCCCCACTTCTGATTTTCAAGTCCAATTTGAACCTGGATGTTTTGCCCTCTCAAGTTGCTATTTCTGAGTGAGAACACTTCCCCCACTTCTGATTTTCAAGTCCAATTTGAACCTGGATGTTTTGCCCTCTCAAGTTGCTAGTTCTGAGTGAGAACACTTCCCACCCCCTTCTGATTTTCAAGTCCAATTTGAACCTGGATGTTTTGCCCTCTCAAGTTGCTAGTTCTGAGTGAGAACACTTCCCCCACTTCTGATTTTCAAGTCCAATTTGAACCTGGATGTTTTGCCCTCTCAAGTTGCTAGTTCTGAGTGAGAACACTTCCCCCACTTCTGATTTTCAAGTCCAATTTGAACCTGGATGTTTTGCCCTCTCAAGTTGCTAGTTCTGAGTGAGAACACTTCCGCCACTTCTGATTTTCAAGTCCAATTTGAACCTGGATGTTTTGCCCTCTCAAGTTGCTAGTTCTGAGTGAGAACACTTCCCCCACTTCTGATTTTCAAGTCCAATTTGAACCTGGATGTTTTGCCCTCTCAAGTTGCTAGTTCTTAGTGAGAACACTTCCCCCACCTCTGATTTTCAAGTCCAATCTGAACCTGGATGTTTTGCCCTCCAAAGTTGCTAGTTCTGAGTGAGAACACTTCCCCCACTTCTGATTTTCAAGTCCAATTTGAACCTGGATGTTTTGCCCTCCAAAGTTGCTAGTTCTGAGTGAGAACACTTCCCCCACTTCTGATTTTCAAGTCCAATTTGAACCTGGATGTTTTGCCCTCCCAAGTTGCTAGTTCTTAGTGAGAACACTTCCCCCACTTCTGATTTTCAAGTCCAATTTGAACCTGGATGTTTTGCCCTCTCAAGTTGCTAGCTCTGAGTGAGAACAGTTCCCCCACTTCTGATTTTCAAGTCCAATTTGAACCTGGATGTTTTGCCCTCTCAAGTTGCTAGCTCTGAGTGAGAACAGTTCCCCCACTTCTGATTTTCAAGTCCAATTTGAACCTGGATGTTTTGCCCTCTCAAGTTGCTAGCTCTGAGTGAGAACATTTCCCCCACTTCTGATTTTCAAGTCCAATTTGAACCTGGATGTTTTGCCCTCTCAAGTTGCTAGTTCTGAGTGAGAACACTTCCCCCACTTCTGATTTTCAAGTCCAATTTGAACCTGGATGTTTTGCCCTCTCAAGTTGCTAGTTCTGAGTGAGAACACTTCCCCCACTTCTGATTTTCAAGTCCAATTTGAACCTGGATGTTTTGCCCTCTCAAGTTGCTAGTTCTTAGTGAGAACACATCCCCCACTTCTGATTTTCAAGTCCAATTTGAACCTGGATGTTTTGCCCTCTCAAGTTGCTAGTTCTGAGTGAGAACACTTCCCCCACTTCTGATTTTCAAGTCCAATTTGAACCTGGATGTTTTGCCCTCCAAAGTTGCTAGTTCTGAGTGAGAACACTTCCCCCACTTCTGATTTTCAAGTCCAATTTGAACCTGGATGTTTTGCCCTCTCAAGTTGCTAGTTCTGAGTGAGAACACTTCCCCCACTTCTGATTTTCAAGTCCAATTTGAACCTGGATGTTTTGCCCTCTCAAGTTGCTAGTTCTGAGTGAGAACACTTCCCCCACTTCTGATTTTCAAGTCCAATTTGAACCTGGATGTTTTGCCCTCTCAAGTTGCTAGTTCTGAGTGAGAACACTTCCCCCACTTCTGATTTTCAAGTCCAATTTGAACCTGGATGTTTTGCCCTCTCAAGTTGCTAGTTCTGAGTGAGAACACTTCCCCCACTTCTGATTTTCAAGTCCAATTTGAACCTGGATGTTTTGCCCTCTCAAGTTGCTAGTTCTGAGTGAGAACACTTCCCCCACTTCTGATTTTCAAGTCCAATTTGAACCTGGATGTTTTGCCCTCTCAAGTTGCTAGTTCTGAGTGAGAACACTTCCCCCACTTCTGATTTTCAAGTCCAATTTGAACCTGGATGTTTTGCCCTCTCAAGTTGCTAGTTCTGAGTGAGAACACTTCCCCCACTTCTGATTTTCAAGTCCAATTTGAACCTGGATGTTTTGCCCTCTCAAGTTG
This sequence comes from Erythrolamprus reginae, assembly GCF_031021105.1. Lineage (NCBI taxonomy): Eukaryota > Metazoa > Chordata > Lepidosauria > Squamata > Dipsadidae > Erythrolamprus > Erythrolamprus reginae. The sequence goes on from NC_091950.1 coordinate 220,899,174, forward strand.
CTAGTTCTGAGTGAGAACACTTCCCCCACTTCTGATATTCAAGTCCAATTTGAACCTGGATGTTTTGCCCTCTCAAGTTGCTAGTTCTGAGTGAGAACACTTCCCCCACCTCTGATTTTCAAGTCCAATTTGAACCTGGATGTTTTGCCCTCTCAAGTTGCTAGTTCTTAGTGAGAACACTTCCCCCACCTCTGATTTTCAAGTCCAATCTGAACCTGGATGTTTTGCCCTCCAAAGTTGCTAGTTCTGAGTGAGAACACTTCCCCCACCTCTGATTTTCAAGTCCAATTTGAACCTGGATGTTTTGCCCTCCAAAGTTGCTAGTTCTGAGTGAGAACACTTCCCCCACTTCTGATTTTCAAGTCCAATTTGAACCTGGATGTTTTGCCCTCCCAAGTTGCTAGTTCTTAGTGAGAACACTTCCCCCACTTCTGATTTTCAAGTCCAATTTGAACCTGGATGTTTTGCCCCCTCAAGTTGCTAGTTCTTAGTGAGAACAGTTCCCCCACTTCTGATTTTCAAGTCCAATTTGAACCTGGATGTTTTGCCCTCTCAAGTTGCTAGCTCTGAGTGAGAACAGTTCCCCCACTTCTGATTTTCAAGTCCAATTTGAACCTGGATGTTTTGCCCTCTCAAGTTGCTAGCTCTGAGTGAGAACACTTCCCCCACTTCTGATTTTCAAGTCCAATTTGAACCTGGATGTTTTGCCCTCTCAAGTTGCTAGTTCTGAGTGAGAACACTTCCCCCACTTCTGATTTTCAAGTCCAATTTGAACCTGGATGTTTTGCCCTCTCAAGTTGCTAGTTCTGAGTGAGAACACTTCCCCCACTTCTGATTTTCAAGTCCAATTTGAACCTGGATGTTTTGCCCGCTCAAGTTGCTAGTTCTGAGTGAGAACACTTCCCCCACTTCTGATTTTCAAGTCCAATTTGAACCTGGATGTTTTGCCCTCTCAAGTTGCTAGTTCTTAGTGAGAACACTTCCCCCACTTCTGATTTTCAAGTCCAATTTGAACCTGGATGTTTTGCCCTCTCAAGTTGCTAGTTCTGAGTGAGAACACTTCCCCCACTTCTGATTTTCAAGTCCAATTTGAACCTGGATGTTTTGCCCTCTCAAGTTGCTAGTTCTGAGTGAGAACACTTCCCCCACTTCTGATTTTCAAGTCCAATTTGAACCTGGATGTTTTGCCCTCTCAAGTTGCTAGTTCTGAGTGAGAACACTTCCCCCACCTCTGATTTTCAAGTCCAATTTGAACCTGGATGTTTTGCCCTCTCAAGTTGCTAGTTCTTAGTGAGAACACTTCCCCCACCTCTGATTTTCAAGTCCAATCTGAACCTGGATGTTTTGCCCTCCAAAGTTGCTAGTTCTGAGTGAGAACACTTCCCCCACCTCTGATTTTCAAGTCCAATTTGAACCTGGATGTTTTGCCCTCCCAAGTTGCTAGTTCTTAGTGAGAACACTTCCCCCACTTCTGATTTTCAAGTCCAATTTGAACCTGGATGTTTTGCCCTCTCAAGTTGCTAGTTCTTAGTGAGAACAGTTCCCCCACTTCTGATTTTCAAGTCCAATCTGAACCTGGATGTTTTGCCCTCCAAAGTTGCTAGTTCTGAGTGAGAACACTTCCCCCACCTCTGATTTTCAAGTCCAATTTGAACCTGGATGTTTTGCCCTCCAAAGTTGCTAGTTCTGAGTGAGAACACTTCCCCCACTTCTGATTTTCAAGTCCAATTTGAACCTGGATGTTTTGCCCTCCCAAGTTGCTAGTTCTTAGTGAGAACACTTCCCCCACTTCTGATTTTCAAGTCCAATTTGAACCTGGATGTTTTGCCCTCTCAAGTTGCTAGTTCTTAGTGAGAACAGTTCCCCCACTTCTGATTTTCAAGTCCAATTTGAACCTGGATGTTTTGCCCTCTCAAGTTGCTAGCTCTGAGTGAGAACAGTTCCCCCACTTCTGATTTTCAAGTCCAATTTGAACCTGGATGTTTTGCCCTCTCAAGTTGCTAGCTCTGAGTGAGAACACTTCCCCCACTTCTGATTTTCAAGTCCAATTTGAACCTGGATGTTTTGCCCTCTCAAGTTGCTAGTTCTGAGTGAGAACACTTCCCCCACTTCTGATTTTCAAGTCCAATTTGAACCTGGATGTTTTGCCCTCTCAAGTTGCTAGTTCTGAGTGAGAACACTTCCCCCACTTCTGATTTTCAAGTCCAATTTGAACCTGGATGTTTTGCCCGCTCAAGTTGCTAGTTCTGAGTGAGAACACTTCCCCCACTTCTGATTTTCAAGTCCAATTTGAACCTGGATGTTTTGCCCTCTCAAGTTGCTAGTTCTTAGTGAGAACACTTCCCCCACTTCTGATTTTCAAGTCCAATTTGAACCTGGATGTTTTGCCCTCTCAAGTTGCTAGTTCTGAGTGAGAACACTTCCCCCACTTCTGATTTTCAAGTCCAATTTGAACCTGGATGTTTTGCCCTCCAAAGTTGCTAGTTCTGAGTGAGAACACTTCCCCCACTTCTGATTTTCAAGTCCAATTTGAACCTGGATGTTTTGCCCTCTCAAGTTGCTAGTTCTGAGTGAGAACACTTCCCCCACTTCTGATTTTCAAGTCCAATTTGAACCTGGATGTTTTGCCCTCTCAAGTTGCTAGTTCTGAGTGAGAACACTTCCCCCACTTCTGATTTTCAAGTCCAATTTGAACCTGGATGTTTTGCCCTCTCAAGTTGCTAGTTCTGAGTGAGAACACTTCCCCCACTTCTGATTTTCAAGTCCAATTTGAACCTGGATGTTTTGCCCTCTCAAGTTGCTAGTTCTGAGTGAGAACACTTCCCCCACTTCTGATTTTCAAGTCCAATTTGAACCTGGATGTTTTGCCCTCTCAGGTTGCTAGTTCTTAGTGAGAACACTTCCCCCACTTCTGATTTTCAAGTCCAATTTGAACCTGGATGTTTTGCCCTCTCAGGTTGCTAGTTCTGAGTGAGAACACTTCCCCCACTTCTGATTTTCAAGTCCAATTTGAACCTGGATGTTTTGCCCTCTCAGGTTGCTAGTTCTGAGTGAGAACACTTCCCCCACTTCTGATTTTCAAGTCCAATTTGAACCTGGAAGTTTTGCCCTCTCAGGTTGCTAGTTCTTAGTGAGAACACTTCCCCCACTTCTGATTTTCAAGTCCAATTTGAACCTGGATGTTTTGCCCTCTCAGGTTGCTAGTTCTGAGTGAGAACACTTCCCCCACTTCTGATTTTCAAGTCCAATTTGAACCTGGATGTTTTGCCCTCTCAGGTTGCTAGTTCTGAGTGAGAACACTTCCCCCACTTCTGATTTTCAAGTCCAATTTGAACCTGGATGTTTTGCCCTCTCAGGTTGCTAGTTCTGAGTGAGAACACTTCCCCCACTTCTGATTTTCAAGTCCAATTTGAACCTGGATGTTTTGCCCTCTCAAGTTGCTAGTTCTTAGTGAGAACACTTCCCCCACTTCTGATTTTCAAGTCCAATTTGAACCTGGATGTTTTGCCCTCTCAAGTTGCTAGTTCTGAGTGAGAACACTTCCCCCACTTCTGATTTTCAAGTCCAATTTGAACCTGGATGTTTTGCCCTCCCAAGTTGCTAGTTCTTAGTGAGAACACTTCCCCCACTTCTGATTTTCAAGTCCAATTTGAACCTGGATGTTTTGCCCTCTCAAGTTGCTAGTTCTTAGTGAGAACAGTTCCCCCACTTCTGATTTTCAAGTCCAATTTGAACCTGGATGTTTTGCCCTCTCAAGTTGCTAGCTCTGAGTGAGAACAGTTCCCCCACTTCTGATTTTCAAGTCCAATTTGAACCTGGATGTTTTGCCCTCTCAAGTTGCTAGCTCTGAGTGAGAACACTTCCCCCACTTCTGATTTTCAAGTCCAATTTGAACCTGGATGTTTTGCCCTCTCAAGTTGCTAGTTCTGAGTGAGAACACTTCCCCCACTTCTGATTTTCAAGTCCAATTTGAACCTGGATGTTTTGCCCTCTCAAGTTGCTAGTTCTGAGTGAGAACACTTCCCCCACTTCTGATTTTCAAGTCCAATTTGAACCTGGATGTTTTGCCCGCTCAAGTTGCTAGTTCTGAGTGAGAACACTTCCCCCACTTCTGATTTTCAAGTCCAATTTGAACCTGGATGTTTTGCCCTCTCAAGTTGCTAGTTCTTAGTGAGAACACTTCCCCCACTTCTGATTTTCAAGTCCAATTTGAACCTGTATGTTTTGCCCTCTCAAGTTGCTAGTTCTGAGTGAGAACACTTCCCCCACTTCTGATTTTCAAGTCCAATTTGAACCTGGATGTTTTGCCCTCCAAAGTTGCTAGTTCTGAGTGAGAACACTTCCCCCACTTCTGATTTTCAAGTCCAATTTGAACCTGGATGTTTTGCCCTCTCAAGTTGCTAGTTCTGAGTGAGAACACTTCCCCCACTTCTGATTTTCAAGTCCAATTTGAACCTGGATGTTTTGCCCTCTCAAGTTGCTAGTTCTGAGTGAGAACACTTCCCCCACCTCTGATTTTCAAGTCCAATTTGAACCTGGATGTTTTGCCCTCTCAAGTTGCTAGTTCTTAGTGAGAACACTTCCCCCACCTCTGATTTTCAAGTCCAATCTGAACCTGGATGTTTTGCCCTCCAAAGTTGCTAGTTCTGAGTGAGAACACTTCCCCCACCTCTGATTTTCAAGTCCAATTTGAACCTGGATGTTTTGCCCTCCAAAGTTGCTAGTTCTGAGTGAGAACACTTCCCCCACTTCTGATTTTCAAGTCCAATTTGAACCTGGATGTTTTGCCCTCCCAAGTTGCTAGTTCTTAGTGAGAACACTTCCCCCACTTCTGATTTTCAAGTCCAATTTGAACCTGGATGTTTTGCCCTCTCAAGTTGCTAGTTCTTAGTGAGAACACTTCCCCCACTTCTGATTTTCAAGTCCAATTTGAACCTGGATGTTTTGCCCTCTCAAGTTGCTAGTTCTTAGTGAGAACACTTCCCCCACTTCTGATTTTCATGTCCAATTTGAACCTGGATGTTTTGCCCTCTCAAGTTGCTAGTTCTGAGTGAGAACACTTCCCCCACTTCTGATTTTCAAGTCCAATTTGAACCTGGATGTTTTGCCCGCTCAAGTTGCTAGTTCTGAGTGAGAACACTTCCCCCACTTCTGATTTTCAAGTCCAATTTGAACCTGGATGTTTTGCCCTCTCAAGTTGCTAGTTCTTAGTGAGAACACTTCCCCCACTTCTGATTTTCAAGTCCAATTTGAACCTGGATGTTTTGCCCTCTCAAGTTGCTAGTTCTGAGTGAGAACACTTCCCCCACTTCTGATTTTCAAGTCCAATTTGAACCTGGATGTTTTGCCCTCCAAAGTTGCTAGTTCTGAGTGAGAACACTTCCCCCACTTCTGATTTTCAAGTCCAATTTGAACCTGGATGTTTTGCCCTCTCAAGTTGCTAGTTCTGAGTGAGAACACTTCCCCCACTTCTGATTTTCAAGTCCAATTTGAACCTGGATGTTTTGCCCTCTCAAGTTGCTAGTTCTGAGTGAGAACACTTCCCCCACTTCTGATTTTCAAGTCCAATTTGAACCTGGATGTTTTGCCCTCTCAAGTTGCTAGTTCTGAGTGAGAACACTTCCCCCACTTCTGATTTTCAAGTCCAATTTGAACCTGGATGTTTTGCCCTCTCAAGTTGCTAGTTCTGAGTGAGAACACTTCCCCCACTTCTGATTTTCAAGTCCAATTTGAACCTGGATGTTTTGCCCTCTCAGGTTGCTAGTTCTTAGTGAGAACACTTCCCCCACTTCTGATTTTCAAGTCCAATTTGAACCTGGATGTTTTGCCCTCTCAGGTTGCTAGTTCTGAGTGAGAACACTTCCCCCACTTCTGATTTTCAAGTCCAATTTGAACCTGGATGTTTTGCCCTCTCAGGTTGCTAGTTCTGAGTGAGAACACTTCCCCCACTTCTGATTTTCAAGTCCAATTTGAACCTGGAAGTTTTGCCCTCTCAGGTTGCTAGTTCTTAGTGAGAACACTTCCCCCACTTCTGATTTTCAAGTCCAATTTGAACCTGGATGTTTTGCCCTCTCAGGTTGCTAGTTCTGAGTGAGAACACTTCCCCCACTTCTGATTTTCAAGTCCAATTTGAACCTGGATGTTTTGCCCTCTCAGGTTGCTAGTTCAGAGTGAGAACACTTCCCCCACTTCTGATTTTCAAGTCCAATTTGAACCTGGATGTTTTGCCCTCTCAGGTTGCTAGTTCTGAGTGAGAACACTTCCCCCACTTCTGATTTTCAAGTCCAATTTGAACCTGGATGTTTTGCCCTCTCAAGTTGCTAGTTCTTAGTGAGAACACTTCCCCCACTTCTGATTTTCAAGTCCAATTTGAACCTGGATGTTTTGCCCTCTCAGGTTGCTAGTTCTGAGTGAGAACACTTCCCCCACTTCTGATTTTCAAGTCCAATTTGAACCTGGATGTTTTGCCCTCTCAGGTTGCTAGTTCTGAGTGAGAACACTTCCCCCACTTCTGATTTTCAAGTCCAATTTGAACCTGGATGTTTTGCCCTCTCAAGTTGCTAGTTCTTAGTGAGAACACTTCCCCCACTTCTGATTTTCAAGTCCAATTTGAACCTGGATGTTTTGCCCTCTCAGGTTGCTAGTTCTGAGTGAGAACACTTCCCCCACTTCTGATTTTCAAGTCCAATTTGAACCTGGATGTTTTGCCCTCTCAGGTTGCTAGTTCTGAGTGAGAACACTTCCCCCACTTCTGATTTTCAAGTCCAATTTGAACCTGGATGTTTTGCCCTCTCAGGTTGCTAGTTCTGAGTGAGAACACTTCCCCCACTTCTGATTTTCAAGTCCAATTTGAACCTGGATGTTTTGCCCTCTCAAGTTGCTAGTTCTTAGTGAGAACAGTTCCCCCACTTCTGATTTTCAAATCCAATTTGAACCTGGATGTTTTGCCCTCTCAAGTTGCTAGCTCTCAGTGAGAACACTTCCACCACTTCTGATTTTCAATTCCAATTTGAACCTGGATGTTTTGCCCTCTCAAGTTGCTAGCTCTGAGTGAGAACACTTCCCCCACTTTTGATTTTCAAGTCCAATTTGAACCTGGATGTTTTGCCCTCTCAAGTTGCTAGTTCTGAGTGAGAATACTTCCACCACTTCTTATTTTCAAGTCCAATTTGAACCTGGATGTTTTGCCCTCTCAAGTTGCTAGTTCTGAGTGAGAACACTTCCCCCACTGCTGATTTTCAAGTCCAATTTGAACCTGGATGTTTTGCCCTCTCAAGTTGCTAGTTCTGAGTGAGAACACTTCCCCCACTTCTGATTTTCAAGTCCAATTTGAACCTGGATGTTTTGCCCTCTCAAGTTGCTAGTTCTTAGTGAGAACACTTCCCCCACTTCTGATTTTCAAGTCCAATTTGAACCTGGATGTTTTGCCCTCTCAAGTTGCTAGTTCTGAGTGAGAACACTTCCCCCACTTCTGATTTTCAATCCAATTTGAACCTGGATGTTTTGCCCTCCAAAGTTGCTAGTTCTGAGTGAGAACACTTCCCCCACTTCTGATTTTCAAGTCCAATTTGAACCTGGATGTTTTGCCCTCTCAAGTTGCTAGTTCTGAGTGAGAACACTTCCCCCACTTCTGATTTTCAAGTCCAATTTGAACCTGGATGTTTTGCCCTCTCAAGTTGCTAGTTCTGAGTGAGAACACTTCCCCCACTTCTGATTTTCAAGTCCAATTTGAACCTGGATGTTTTGCCCTCTCAAGTTGCTAGTTCTGAGTGAGAACACTTCCCCCACTTCTGATTTTCAAGTCCAATTTGAACCTGGATGTTTTGCCCTCTCAAGTTGCTAGTTCTGAGTGAGAACACTTCCCCCACTTCTGATTTTCAAGTCCAATTTGAACCTGGATGTTTTGCCCTCTCAAGTTGCTAGTTCTGAGTGAGAACACTTCCCCCACTTCTGATTTTCAAGTCCAATTTGAACCTGGATGTTTTGCCCTCTCAAGTTGCTAGTTCTTAGTGAGAACACTTCCCCCACTTCTGATTTTCAAGTCCAATTTGAACCTGGATGTTTTGCCCTCTCAAGTTGCTAGTTCTGAGTGAGAACACTTCCCCCACTTCTGATTTTCAAGTCCAATTTGAACCTGGATGTTTTGCCCTCTCAGGTTGCTAGTTCTGAGTGAGAACACTTCCCCCACTTCTGATTTTCAAGTCCAATTTGAACCTGGATGTTTTGCCCTCTCAAGTTGCTAGTTCTGAGTGGGAACACTTCCCCCACTTCTGATTTTCAAGTCCAATTTGAACCTGGATGTTTTGCCCTCTCAAGTTGCTAGTTCTGAGTGAGAACACTTCCCCCACTTCTGATTTTCAAATCCAATTTGAACCTGGATGTTTTGCCCTCTCAGGTTGCTAGTTCTGAGTGAGAACACTTCCCCCACTTCTGATTTTCAAGTCCAATTTGAACCTGGATGTTTTGCCCTCTCAGGTTGCTAGTTCTGAGTGAGAACACTTCCCCCACTTCTGATTTTCAAGTCCAATTTGAACCTGGATGTTTTGCCCTCTCAAGTTGCTAGTTCTTAGTGAGAACACTTCCCCCACTTCTGATTTTCAAGTCCAATTTGAACCTGGATGTTTTGTCCTCTCAAGTTGCTAGTTCTGAGTGAGAACACTTCCCCCACTTCTGATTTTCAAGTCCAATTTGAACCTGGATGTTTTGCCCTCATGTCCTCCTTCCATCCCTCCCTCCTTCCCTCCCTTCTCTCCCTCCCTCCTTCTCTCCCTCCCTCCTTCCACCCCTCCTTCCTTCCTTTCGTAAAAAGCACTTAAACAATGACAGAATAAAAACTCCTCACCTGTGTTTGAATTTCATTCACTCAGTCATTCATTCATTCTTCTGTATGCCACTCAGTCCCAACACTTTCAACCCACAAATTACCATTTCCCATCCCCTTAATGTACTCTACCTCTACCTGTACCTGTACTGTACACATTGAATAACACACTTAGTCATCCTGATAGAAACAATAACAATATTTATTTACATTTTTACATTTTTTGGGAGGGGTTAGCATAACTAGGATAAATCGGGATCTTCTTCTATCACCATGTCTACAATGGACGCTGCAGGTGATGGTGTGACAGACCTCGTGGTTTTTGTGACAAACATAGTTATGGGCAGTTGTTGGCGCATTTTCTTTTTCTTGGCTAACATGGCTCTGTATGGTGCAATGGTGTTGTCAAGGGAGGCCTTAAAGTGTATAGAGCGAGTCATGTTGGGATCCCAAAGTTCCACCATGTGTTGGAGATGTGCAGCAGTTCTGTTCAGTTCTGCAAGCCGCTCAAGCGTTAGGCCAACATCTTCTTCTTCCTCAGCTTGTTCAGCTTCCGCTTCCTCCTCCTCTTCTTCACTCGCTGACCTGGTCAGCTCCTTCAGATCTCTGTCTGTCAGCGGTAGGCCATGCTCATCAAGCAAACCATTGACTTCCTCTGGTGTCATGTCAACGAAGCCTTCTCCACCCAGTGCCTGTGCCAGCTTCACAGAGTTCTGGACTGCAGCATCTTGAATTTCTTCGGGAGCAAATCCCCTGTAATCATGCACCACTTCTGGTCACAATTTCCTCCAGCAGGCATTCATTGTCTGTGACTTCATATCCATTAAGGCATTCTGAATGTTCTTCAGACAAGATGCAATTGTGTACTGATGCCAGTAGGCCTTCAATGTGAAGTTTTCATCAGCATCCATTGCTTCCACGATGCTTCCAAGAGAATTGCGTTTGTACAGTGCCTTAAATGCGCGGATAACACCTTGATCCATCGGCTGGATAAGCGATGTGGTGTTTGGTGGCAAGAATTCGACTTGCACCCCATCATGTTCATGTGCCAGGTCATCATGGCCTCCAGCATTGTCCATTAGGAGAAGCACTTTGAAATTGAGTCCTTTGGCAGCCAAATAATCCTTCACCTGTGGGATGAAGCACTGATGAAACCAGTCCCGCGTGAGGGGTTTTGTAATCCATGCTTTAGGATTATGCATCCAGTACACTGGCAATGCATTCTTATTTCTGTTCTTGAGGGCTCTTGGATTTCATGACTTATAAATTAGCCCTGGCTTCATCAAAAAGCCTGCTGCATTCCCACACATGATCAAAGTCACTCTATCTTTCATGGCCTTAAAGCCAGGGGCTTTGGCTTCATCTTGCATCAAGAAAGTCCGTGAAGGCATCCTCTTCCAGAACAGGCCTGTTTCGTCCATGTTGAACACCTGTTCTGGAAGGTAGCCCCCTTCTGCAATTAGATCTTTAAACGTGCGCTGGACAAAGTTTTCGGCTGCACCTGTATCTGCTGAAGCAGCTTCTCCATGCAATGACATTTTTATCTTTAATTACATTTAAAAGTGGTTGAAAGTGGAGCTCAGCAGTGTGGGAACGCAATCAAGAGAATGTGCCTCATAACTGGACAAGGGTTTTTCTTATCCTCCCCCCCTTTGGTGGGGAGAGCATGGGGGGAGGCACATTGGGGGGGTGACTGGGGTAAGGAAGGGGGAAATAATTAAACCAACAGCAAAACAATAGGATGAAAGGGTTATTTTTGTATATTATGAGTGAGTGTGGTTTTAAATGTGAATGGTTTGGGATTGGATTTGAAACATTTTAGGATATTAAGGATGGCTAAACAACATAAGGTGGACATTATGATTTTGACAGAAACACATAAAAGACGGGGAGGAGGGGATAAATTGATTAATGATAGAAATTGGAAATGGGTATATGAATCTCGAGGAACGCAAAATAGTAGAGGTACGGCGATTCTTATTCATCAGAGGGTTCTTTTTGAAGAGGTTGGAGTTCAGAAAGATAGAGAAGGGAGGCGGTTATTTGTTAAAGAGAAAATTAATCAAAAGAAGTTGACATTAGCAGCAATTTATGCCCCAAATACAAAAACAAAACAATTTATAATAAATACTAAGAAGAGGTTAGATAACTTTATGGAGGGCTCAACGTTTTTGGCAGGAGATTTTAATATGCAATTAACAAATGGGATTGGAAACAGTAGGATGTTACATTTAAATAGACTTAATATGGTGGATCTCCATGCAGATATTCCAAATAGAAGTGCATATTATTCAGCAAGATATCATACATTTAGTTGCATTGACTATATTAGATTAGATTAGATTTATTGGATTTATATGCCGCCCCTCTCCGAAAACTCGGGGTGGCTCACAGCAAGACAAAAACAATACATAATGACAATCTAATACCCACCAATCCAATGACAATTTTAAGCTAAAATTCATAAAAAACAACCCCAGAGTATTAAAACAAATAAACAAAACACGCATACAATCAATCTAATACCAAAACAACATGGGCAAGGGGGAGATGTTTCAGTTCCCCCATGCCTGACGGCAGAGGTGGGTTTATATCAATGAACGAGGGGGGGGGGGCAATATACAAGTTAAAAAAGTAGATATTAAAAGTATTTGGTTGTCAGATCATGCCCCACTATTGGCAAAATTGGAAATGGGTCAGGAATGCAATCAAAGAATTTGGAGATATAATGCAGTTGTAACTGCTAGTGAACAAGGTAAAGATAAATTGCAGACAGAGTTATGTGAATATTTTAGAATTAATGATGTGGGTGATATTAAACAATCAATTGTGTGGGATGCATGTAAGGCCTATATGAGGGGACAATGTATATGTATGGAAGCAAATATTAGGAAGAGGTGGGGTAGAGAGAGGGAAAGGAAGATAAAGGAAATAGATTTGATACAAGAGCAGCTGAGAGTAGGGATTGGAATAGTTTATTGAAAAGGAAACAATTGATAGTGTACGACGAGATCCAAGGGAACAAGATGAGAATGACGATGCGACAAAAAACATTGAGCTTGGGGGGACAAAATAAATGCAGCAAATGGCAAGATATTTGAAGAAGATGAAAGAAAAATCATGTATATTAGCACTGAGAGACTCTAGTGAAGAGGTTAGATATGGTAAAGAGCAGCTAGAGAAGATAATGAGAAAATATTATGAGGATTTGTATAAAGAGGAGCAGGTTAAGATAGGAATCCTCAATGTTGGGAAAATAGTAAGTGAAGAAAAGATAAACAAATATCGAATGCAGAAATTACACAAGATAAAATTGCTAGAGTAATTAAAGGGTTAAAACAAGCCAAAGCACTGGGCCCGGATGGGTGTACAGGGGAATTTTATAAAACTTATATGAATGTATTGTTGCCGCATTTGGGGAAATTGTTTAATAATATATTGTTAAATCATGATGTCCCGCAGACATGGAAGCTTTCAGAAATTGTTATCCCAAAGATGGATCGAAATTTAAGAGAGCCTGGGTCCTACCATCCTATCAGTTTGGCAAATCAAAATTATAAAATATTTATGAAAATATTGGCAAATAGACTTGAAAATATTTTACCATAAATAATTGAAGAGGATCAATATGGATTTGTGAAGGGAAGGAAAATAAGTGAAAAAATTAGAAATGTAATAAATGTGATGCACCATGGTACCCGTTACTAAAAGGAAATTGGTAATTTTGAAATTAGATATGTATAAAACTTTTGATAAAGTTAACCATAGCTATTTATATAAATTATGTAAGGAACTAAATATGGGGGATAAATTTTGTGAAACTATAAAAGATTTATAAAGGGAATGAAGTGTATATAAGGGTGAATGGACAAAGAACACAGAGAATTAAAATATTAAATGGGCACCAAGCAGGGATGTCCTTTATCTCCAAAGTTATTTGTAATAGCAATAGAGACATTAGCTAATAAGATAAAACAAGATAACACTTGGGCAGGATATAAAATAGGGGAATTAGAAATGAAATTAAACTTATTTGCAGATGATGCAATTATATTGACCGAGACCCCGATGGAGATGATCAAAGGTATAAGAAATATTTTACAAGAGTTTAAACATGAATCAGGACTGTCGGTCAATATGGAAAAATCAGAGATTGTGTTTAAATACAGGTCCGAGAGAGTAGATAGGAATTAGGAAAGAATCAGGATTAAAGTTAGGATGAAAGAAAATTAAATATCTGGGAATTTGGTTATTGAGAAATCCAGCAAAAATGAAGGAGGTGAATTATAGATTAATATGGAGGAAAATGCTGAAACACGAGGAGCTGGAAGGAGAAAAGGCTAAGGAGAATCTCTAAAATAAGAGCCTTGAAAATGATGATAGTTCCCAAAAATGATGTACCTATTTCAGGTACTGTCAGGGGGGGATATCAGCATCTAAGTTTACAGAATGGGATAAAAAAACCTTAATTATTGGATTGAAGAAGATAAGAGACCAGGAATAAGGAAAAAGTGGTTAATAGCGAACAAAAAAGAGGGTGGATGGGCAGTTCCTTGTTTGGAGCTGCATAGGGAAGCATTTCAAATTGAAAGGTTAATGGAGCTGCAATTATTTGAAAATAAATGGGTGAAACTGGAAAAACATATAAATGAGATGAAGAATAGAGAATTGATTTTTATAAAGTGGAATAGGAGCAACTTAGGTAAATTAATAGGTCCCCTGAAAGGGACTATGGAAATTTGGAAAAAATGCTAGGGAAAAATAGGTTTATTTAAATCTAAACTGTCATCGCTTTATGTAATAAATAGAGATAACGAAACAAATTTAAATAGGGTTATAGGAGAGTTGAATGGAAGAAGGATAACTAAGATTGTCAAAATCGGAAGTGCCATTTCCACCTCCATCCCAGTTAAAAGTGGCGTTCTCCAAGGCAGCGTACTAGGACCTACTCTATTCATTCTCTACATCAACGACCTCTGTGATCATATTACAAGCAACTGTGTTCTTTTCGCCGACAATGTAAAACGTTTTCAACATCACGGACAACACATCTACTCTCCAAAAAAGACCTTGACTTTGTCTCAGATTGGTCTAACACCTGGCAACTTCAAATATCAACCAGCAAATGTTCTACCTTCCACATCGGCTAAAAGAATCCTAACCTCATATATAAACTGAATAAACAAAATCTCACAGCCAACCCCCACTCAGTAAAAGACCTTGGAATACTAATATCAAATGATCTAAGTGCTAAAGCACACTGCAACAATATCGCCAAAAAGGCTTCTAGAGTTGTTAACCTGATCCTATGTAGCTTCTGCTCTGGCAAACTCACACTACTCACCAGAGCCTACAAAACTTTTGCCAGACCCATCCTTGAATACAGTTCATCTGTCTGGAACCCATACCACATCTCGGACATCAACACCCTTGAAAATGTCCAAAGATACTTCACCAGAAGAGCCCTTCACTTCTCCACTCGAAAAGAGAATACCCTACGAAAGCAGACTATTAATCCTTGGTTTTGAAAGCTTAGAACTACGACACCTAAAACACGATCTAAGTAATGCCCACAAGATCATATGCTGCAACGTTCTACCTGTCAATGACTACTTCAGCTTCAATCGCAACAACACAAGAGCATGGAACAGATTCAAACTTAATATTAACCGCTCCAAACGTGACTGTAAAAAATATGACTTCAGCAACCGAGTTGTCAAAGCATGGAACACATTACCTGACTCAATAGTGTCAACCCCAACCCCCAACATTTTTCCCTTAGACTATCCACAATTGACCTCTCCAGGTTCCTTAGAGGTCAGTAAAGGGCGTGCATAAGTGCACCAGTGTGCCTTCCGTCCCCTGTCCAATTGTCTCTCCTTATCTCATTTATCTTTTCTTCCTTTCAAATTTGTTTATATTTTTATATCTTTTCTTCTTCTATTTGTTTCTTTAGTTATATTACTATACAGTGATCCCTCGAGTTTCGCGATCTCAATCTTCGCGAAATGCTATATCGCGATTTTTCAGCAAATGATACCATCTTGATCTTCGTGAAACGCTATATCGCGAATTTTCAAAAAAAAAATTAAAATACTGTGCGCGGTTTTTGCCGCCCGATGACGTCACGCGTCATCACCAAACTGACGTCTACCATTGCTGGTTGGCTGAAATCTCGGCCAATCAGCTTTGCCATTCCAATAAGTTTGCCCGGCAATGGTGATACAGCAAAATTTCAGCCAATCAGCATTGTCATTGCAAACATTTCGCCCGACAATGCTGATGGACAGAAATCTCGGCCAATCAGTGTTGTTTGCTCAGCGTGCTTTGCTTTGAAACTTTTGGAACTTTTTGAGCTGTTGGTCGGAGCTGTTGGTCGGATCTGTTTCTTGGATCTGTTACTTGGATCTGTTTCTTGGATCTGTTACTTGGATCTGTTACTTGGATCTGTTACTTCGATCTCTTTCTTGGATCTGTTTCTTCAATCTCTTTCTTGGAGCTGTTTGTGAAGACTTCTTGGAAGATGGCACCTAAACGTTGCATGCGGAGTGGAGGCGGCGATGCTAAAAAGAGCAGGAAGATGCTGACAATCAAGGAGAAAATTGAACTTTTGGACATGCTGAAAGCGGGACGTTCTAATGTAGATGTTGGTCGGCATTATGGGATCAACGAATCGACTGTGCGATACATTCGGAAAGACGAAAAGAAGATAAGGCAAACTTCACAGATAACATTCAACAAGGCTGCAAAAAGAATGGTGACGCCTAGAAACAAACGCCTTATGAAGATGGAAGCTGCTTTGTCTGTGTGGGTACAAGACTGCCGCAAAAAGAGCATTGCTTTGGATACGAACACTATACGAACCAAGGCGCAGCAATTGTACAACCGTCTTGAAGACACAGAAGGAGGCGATGCAGATGAGGGAAACGCAGGCGAGGGCTGGGGTTTTTTATTCTGTCATTACTATATTTAAGTGTTTTTTAAGGAAGGAGGGAGGGGAGGGAGGGAGGGATGGAAGGAGGGAGGATGGAAGGAAGGAAGGAGGGAGGGAGGGATGGAAGGAGTGATGGAAGGAGGGAGGGATGGAAGGAAGGAAGGAGGGATGGAAGGAGGGAGGGAGAGGAGGGAGGGATGGAAGGAGGGAGGGAGGGAGGGATGGAAGGAAGGAAGGAAGGAAGGAGGGAGGGAGGGAAGGAAGGGAGGGGAGGGATGGAAGGAGGGAGAGAGGGATGGAAGGAAGGAAGGAGGGAGGGATGGAAGGAGGGATGGAAGGAGGGAGGGATGGAAGGAGGGAGGGAGAGGAGGGAGGGATGGAAGGAGGGAGGGATGGAAGGAAGGAGGGAGGGAGGGATGGAAGGAGGGAGGGATGGAAGGAGGGAGGGAGGGATGGAAGGAGGGAGGGATGGAAGGAAGGAGGGAGGGATGGAAGGAGGGAGAGGAGGGAGGGAGAGGAGGGAGGGGATGGAAGGAGGGAGGGAGGGAGGGATGGAAAGGAAGGAAGGAAGGAAGGAGGGAGGGGAGGGAAGGAAGGAGGGAGGGAGGGATGGAAGGAAGGAAGGAGGGAGGGATGGAAGGAGGGATGGAAGGAGG